>NW_004955489.1:5606426-5694379 GCF_000276665.1 Chinchilla lanigera
TTTAAGCAGCTTTTCTTGAGATGAAATATGTTACGGTTTGTGTCTAGATGTTAATCCAAAGTCTCATGCAGTCACAGCATTTTTTTAGAGGTGGCTAAAGCCAATTATGGACTGAAACCTCTACAAACTGTGAGCTAAGAGTAAACCTTTCCTACCTTTAACTTTGGACATTGGGCATTTTGTCTCAGCAATAAGAAAAGTAACTAAGACAAAATATCACACACTTCACCCATTTAAAGTATACAATCCATGGATTTTAGTATGCTTACTGAGTAGAGCATCCATTAACACAATTTTTAGGATATTTACCAATAAAATTCATGGTAGCATCAAGAAAAAATAAATATTTAAGAATTAACCTAATCAAAGATGTAGAAGACCTATACAATGAAAATTAAAGTACTCTGAAAAAGAAGAGCAAAGGGACATCAGAAAATGTGAAGATAACTTCTGTTCCCAGAAAGGCAGACCCAACATTGTCAAAATGGCCATACTTCAAATACTGATACATAAACTTAATGCAATTAATGGGACTTAGTGCAATCAACACCAACAACATTCCTCAAAGAACTAGAGCAAAGAATCCTAAAATTCATATGGAACCAGAAGAAACCTAGGATAACAAAAGCAATCCTGGGTAACAAGAGTAAGTCAGGAGGCATCACAATCCCATATTTGAAGTTACAGTACAAAGCTGCAGTGATAAAAACAGCATGTACTGGCACAAAAACAGTCATATTGATCAATGGAATGGAATACAGGATGCAGGAACAATCCCAGACACATTCAACCCTCTTACCTTTGAAAAAGGGACTAAAAACGGAACAAAAGATAGCCTCTTTAATAAATGGTGCTGGGAAAACTGGCTATACATATGTAGAAGATTGAATTTATGGCCATATTTTTCACTAAACTAGAATAAAAATGTATGAAAAACTAAATATGAAAACAGAAATGCTTACCCTGCTGGAAGATAAAATACTTAAAGCTGTTGAAGTGATCGACGTTGGTAAGGACTTTGTGAATAAAACCCTAATTACACAAGAAATAATGTCAAGAGTCAATAAATGGGATCATATCAAAATAAAAAGCTTCTACATGGCAAAGGAAACAATGAACAGAGAGAAGAGACAACCTTCAAAATAGAAAAATATTTTGTCAGCTACATCTTGGACAGAGGACTAATATAAGGAATATGTAAAGAATTGAAAAATATCAGACCCTCCAATTTAAAGAGCCAATCCATAAATGGGCATCTGAAATGAATAGACGTATCTCAGAGGAAGTAGTACAAATAGCAAGCAAATATATGAAAAAATGTTCAACATCACTAATTTGAGAGATGCAAATTAGCACAATGCTGAGATTCCATCTCACTCCAGAAAGAATGTCTATCATCAAAATATCAATCTATAACAAATGCTGGCAGGGCTGTGCAGAAAAAGGAACACTTCTCCACTGCTGGTGGTAGTGTTGAGTGGTACAACCACTGTGGAAATCAGTGTGGAGATTCCTCAAAAAATTCGGACTAGAGGTTCCATTTGATGCAGCTGTTCCCCTTCTGGGTATCTTTCTGAAAGAATTAAAAATATACCAACGTGACATATGTGCTCCCTTGTTTAAAGTAGCACAGTGTGTAGTAGCTAAATATTGTAATAGCCAAATACCCATCAACCAATGAATGGATAAAGAAGACGTGGGTTTTTTATACAATGGAGTATAAAACTCAGCCACAAAGGAGGATGTAGTAGTTGATTGATTATGTCAACTTGAGAAGTTTAGAAGCATAACTAAACTTGGCTCAGCAATTGGCTCAGCAATTCTATACCCTAGGGTGTAGAGGAGCCACCCTAGGGTGGATCATCACCTAGATAATATAAAAGGGAAATGAAGAAGAACAGAGGTACTTCCATTTCTTTTGGAGGAGCTCCAGTCTTCACCTTCAGCTTGGACTTAGTGTCCTGGCTTCTAGTGCAGACTCTTCGGCTTCCGCCTTGGATCCTTCAGCCTCCCATCGCAGACTCATCAGCCTCCTGGTACAGACTTGCACAGAACTCTGCAGTGAGCTTCAGACCCTGGACTGATTCTTTTGGTCTTCAGTGTGCAGACACCCTCTACACACTTCCCTATACAACTCTCTGGCTGACTGTCATAAGCCAATCTTGTAATTTCTTATAATTTGTACATCCTGTGTTATATCTGTTTCTCCAGTAAAACCCTGACTGATACAGAGGATAAACCTGAGACATTTCTAGGTAAATGGATGCACCATGAGACCATGCTCTTAAGTGAAATAAATTGAACACACATATAAATATCACATTGTTTCTCTGGTGTGAGAAACTGAAAGTGTAAATAAGAACCAAAATATATAATAGATACTGTGAAATAGAAAGAAATTGTTTAAAAGAAAAGAGGAATGGGCTGAGGAGAGGAAGAAAGGGGAAAGAAAGAATGAGAAAAAAAGAATAAAATGGAATTTTCTGATTATAACTTACATTTAGATTACTGATCTATGGGTGAGTGAAATTTGGCATATGTTGTGAGATATGGGCCCAACTTCATTTTACTGCATGTAGATGTCCAGTTGTTCCAATACCATTTGTTGAAAAGATTTCTTGCTCCAATTAACTGTCTTGGCACCTTGGTCAGAAATAATTTACCTTAGATGTAAGGGTTTATCTTTGCACTCTCAGTGCATTACATGATTATTGAAGTTTTGTAGTAAATTTTCAAGTTGGCAAGTGTGAATCCTGTGGCCTCGTTCTTTAGTAAAATTGGTTGGACTATTCTGCAGCTCTTAAATGATACTATTCTCTTGCTCACTGCATTGTTTTTTGGGGGGGCAGGATCTCACTATGCAATTCAGGCTGGCCCTGAGCTCACTTTGTAGCCCAGGCTGGTCATGAACTCACAGTGATCCTACTGCCTCAGCCTCCCAAGTGCTGGAATGACAGGCATGTGCCACCATACCAAGCTGCTCACTGCATATGAAATTTGCTCAAAATATATGATGAATCTTTAAAATTTAAAAATTATTACAGTAAAAGACACATTTACAGTAATGCCACTCAAAATACTCTCCCCTCAATTCAATCACACTTATCCCATTGTTATTGTAACTTTACTTTTCTTCTAATTTATAGAATTTAAATTATATTTGTATATATTTATGATACATAATAATTAATTTGTTTTGGGGAATTCATAAAGGTATATCACATATTGATCAATTTTGATCCCTTCTCCTGCCACTTTCTGAAGCAGTTCTGGTAGTCTTCTTTTATGACTATCTTTATAAGGTGTGATAAAATATGTAGTGAATGCTGCTGCTGAGTGTCATGAACAGAAAGGCAGGTGCATAAAAGCATCACTGTTTCCTCATCTACCTCATTCACTGGATCTAGCACCTTGCAACTTCTGGCTTTTCTCCAAAGTCCAAATGACCATGAAAGGTGATTGTTTGGAATCAACTCACAATGTCCAGGCAGTCACAACATTGCAATTAAAGACACTCATGAAAGACAACTTCCAGAACTGCTTCAGAAAGTGGCAGGAACGATGGGATAAGTGTGTTCAAAGTGAAGAGGAGTATTTCAAGGGGGATTTTTGGCAATATGTCCTTTAGTGTAATACATTAAAAAATTTCAAACATATTTTTTATTATACTACTTATCTTTGCAATAACTTCACATTAATTATTTGATTTTTATTTGATTTTATTTTTTTGGTACTGGGAAACGAACTCAGGACCTTGTGCTTTCGAGGCAGGTGCTTGTGTCGCTGAGCTATCTCCCTAGTCCTGATTTTTATGATTTTTCTGCAGAAGTTTTATTTTTTCCAGTTCTTGTCAAAATGTAATATTTACTTTTTTGATTTTTGAGACAGGGTCTCTCCATGTAGTGTAGTCTGGCCTTGAGTTCCTTATTTAGCTCAGGATGGCCTTGTACTGAGGATCCTCCTGGCTCTGCCTCCTAAGTGTGGGCTTACAGGGATGTACCACCATGCCTGGCTGGGATCCTAGGATTTTTCTGATCAGTGTCTTCACTTTAACTGCAGATACACTTGGAGGCTGAGAGTTAAAATTGTACCATAATGTAGCCAAAAACATGATGAGGGCTTGTGTTGGTTTGTAGTAATTTCAGTTATATGGCCACAGGAGCGAAGGTTCTCCTTCCAGACACACTTGAAACTGAAGAGGCTAGGTGGAAGGACAGTCTGAATACAAAATCATGTGAAGGGAACTGGCGAGGATCACAAGGTTGCAAGCCAGAGTCTCTAGAGATTGTTGAACTGCAAAGAGTAGCTATAACATGGGGTATATTTGTAAGGCTGCCAGTCAGCTTGGAGAGCTGAGTAAGCATCCATCCAAACAGTTCTCATTTCTTTTCTTTAAATTTTTAATTTTGAGACAGGGGCTCATTAAGTGGCTAAATTAACCCAGGCTGGTCTTGAATTTGTGATTCTCCTGCCTTAGCCTTCCCTGTAGCTGGGATTACAGGCATGGGACACTAGAGCCCGTTCAAAATGTTATTTTTAAAAACATTTGTGTACTCGTTTGCAGCGCACAATTATAAAAGACTTACTTAACTCTCTGGGGAAAGATAGCACAACCAGTTCCAATTATCCAAAAACATATTTATTGAAGATATGTTGAGACAGATATTTAGTCTGCTGGGAAAGGAATGTTGCAATAAAGCTGATAAGTGAGATATAAAAGTGGGTGAATGTCATACATGGCAACAAAACTACAATCGTCCATGCTATCTTTCCTACTGGACAGAAATAGTTTGCATTTCTATTGAGTAAAATTATGTTCAGCTTTTCAACCTTTCTCAAACTAAGGTATCAGTGAGTTTTCACCATTTAGGCACTGATTAATAAGAGATTTTAAATAGTTACATTGAATAAAGTTACATTTTCCTAAAGACTTATGGAATCCTTGTGAATATATGTTAGACAAGGGTCCAAATGAGACTTTAAAGGACCTTCAGTTATCTTCACTTTTTTCCAACTTTTGAATAATTTTTCTTCAGTTTTGTCATGCAACACAGGCATATTGCAAATACATTACAAAGCGTAGAAGGGTATGCACTGAGCTATGCAAGGCCCTTATTTCTTGGTTAACTGGACTGATGGCTTAACAGGCCCTTGCCATTCATTAATTCCTTATTATGTATGAATAGTACCTCGGGGCAGGGAGGTGTCCCTCTTCTAACCTTTGAGCTTCTGAAGACACCAATTTAGGAGTTTTAAATTTATGTTCACTTTATTGATCTTTTCCATTTTGATGTTTATATTAGTGTCATATTTGGAAAAATATTTTTAACTAGGGATTCGCTTTCTACACCTATTTTTCTGTTTATTACCTTTTTTTGGGAAAAAAAAAAAGAGCTACAAAAATAATTGCTCCTTACAAAAATGTAGCATAATTAATTGCCTGTTAAGACAAAATCTTGCAAATTCCCCTGTAACCAAGTGCTGTCCAATTTCATGCTCTGGATATTGTCACTGCTAGGAGTGTGTCTTCTGCCCATCTTCTATGAATATGTATGTACAGTAGTTAATAAGTAAGACCCAACTATAAGTATTGTTTAGCACCTTTTTTTCACTTGGCAATATAGCAGGGCGTCTTTCCACATGTACATCAATCTCATACTTTTTTTTAACCTTAAAGATGTCTTTCCCATTCCAAGATTGTAAAAATATCTTTCTGTATCTTCGTCTATTTTATGCTGAGCCACTGATTTGTACCTTATTTACTTTTTACATATTTCACAACAATGGTGACATTAGTAAAATTCTTAAGTGTCACCCTATCCACAGTAGTGGGGAATGACAAGGGGCTGCTTCTTTCTCCTCTGCACATACACGAGCGGGTCCTGCATAAGTTCTGCCTGTTGACTTAACCCAGGCCACCTAAAGCAGCTGAAGAAGTGTGCAGGGTGGCACCTGTGCACAAGGGTGCACGTTTTCCTTCCCTTTCACTCTGCCTTTTGTACTAGCCTGCCCCAACTCCCCTAGTGTATAAATGGGTGAGTCTCCATGGATTGTTTAAAAGATCTCCTTGCAGTGATTGGCCCATATGACATCAGTCTGCTCTCCTGCCAGACAACTTTGAAAAAGATAAGGATTAAAGAGTGGGCTTGTAATTCCTGAGGACTTCAAGCATTTGAGTAAAATTGGGTGAATCTTAGAGTACTGACCCTATTACAGACTTATACGGTTTGGTTTTTATGCGGACACTACAGCTTCTTGGGCAAGGCTGCAGTTGGTTGTGCAAGCTTCTGCCCTTGCAGGCACTGTGGAGCTCCTTGGTCCAATCCCTAAGGGCTCTGGACACAGGGCGAGGAAAGCGCTCTGGTTTCTATCATTTACTACTTGGCTTCTTTAAGGGGTGGCCTCCTCTTACTTTTTCGTTTTCTTCGGCTCTCTCTAAAGCGCATCAAGACTTCCAGACTTCCGGGCTGTAAGAGAAGCCACGACCTCAGCGCCTGGGAATCCGGGATCTGAGGGGCTGAGACCTGGGATCTCTAAGAGGGAAGATGGGGAGTTAGCAGGCTCCTTGGTGGGGGCGGGGTTCCGGCTTCAGCACCAGTGCTTTCAGACTCTACAGCACCCCTGACAGGGCCACGTGCGTGCTTCTGCACTGTACCCTCACCCCTCGGGCAGGGCACCGAGAAGCCCTGCCAGGCAATACCAGCAGAGATGCCAAGGAGCCGCTGAGACTTTCAGGAGTTGCCACGGGAGTGCGAGGCGGCGTCTCCTCCCACCACGTGCGCGGCTCCAGCCCGGCCTTCCCGTCCCCTACAATGGGCGTCTCTCCCCCGCACCTCCCTCCTAGTCTCCGCCTCCGTGAAGCTAACCGGGGGCGTGGGCCTGCGCCAGGAACTAGTGGCCTTAAATGCCGCCGCGGCCGGAGCGCCCGGCCGGTCCCCCAAACTCCGAGCAAGTTCCCGGGAGGCAGGCGCGCCTTGCCCTCTGGCACCTCGGCCTCTGGGGCACGGCGGGGCGGCTCCAATCCCGCAGCGCCCTTTGCGCTCAGGCAAAGCTCCGGCACCACACTGGGCGCCCTGGCTTGGGGCTCCCACGGGAGGATGGCGGCTGCACGGTCCCGGCGCTACCTGGACTCGCCCATTCTGGGGGCCAGGCACTTGCCCCGAGCCACCGCCTCCGCGCCACAGACCCCAGGCCTCCGGCTCAACCGGGACGGCTACACTTTCGTGCCCGTCGTGCAGGCGATCCCTCTGCAGGTGGACATGACCATGGCCCTTCAGCGCGCGAGGATCGCGGAGAAGTACGGGAAGAGCTACCTCTGCCTGCTGCAGGCGGTCTTCGTTGCACGTGAGTCCCGTCCTTCCCCGCAGTTCCCGGCACTCAGGCTCCTGCCGCGCTTTACCTGCGCTCCTCGGGCGGCTCCCTCCCCAGCCGGCCCCGGAGAGCGCGCGGCGTCCTTCCCCGCACGCCCGGCGCGCGCGCGCTGCCCCACTGCAGTGGCGCTCCCGGCGCTGCGCGCTCGCCGCCCTCCTCCTGCTCCTGCTCTGGCCGCGGGCCGCGCTGCGGGCGCCGTGCAGCCCGCGTTCCGCTGCCACTCGGCAGCGGCCAGCCGACCGCGAAGAAGCTCGGAAGGCGATGTGAGGCCGGCTCCGGGGTCGGTTCCTTCGAGTCTCTCTTCCCTTCTCACCTGCTTCAGTGCGTCACGGGAGAGGTGGGCATGGACGGTATCTCCCAGCTCCGCTTCCCGCACACCAAACCCAGCCGCCCAGAGCGTGCACGTGCCTTGGAATAGTCCCTGAGGCTAGGGAGGCGAGGTGGCTGGCCTTACCCGCTCCCGTCCTCCCTCCCTTCCTACCTTTTCTTTCTTTTAAATAACACGCCCGGGGGGTGGGGGGGCGGGCGGTGGAAACCAGGCCAGAAAGGCACTCTGTTTCTCAAAGCCATGGGCGGGACTGCAGTCAGAGGAGTTGGAGAGAAAGAGCAGCTGTCAAGGATTTGGGCTTTTTACCTGGCATCTTTGTAGCTTGGTCGGTGAAGAAGCCTCTTTGACCTGAAGGACAAACAGAACCGAAGCTAACGCTCACGAAGCCTTTCCTGCCAGTCCCGCGGTTTGGTTGGGGCTGTGCTTTCTTGATGTAACTTGGCCAGATACACCCAGCAGCCAGGGCTGCCCAGCTTTGGGAGAGGTGTGGAAGGGACCTCTGTGATGGGGCGTTGTCTCCTGGAGGAGCTACAGGGTGGACGTGTCCTCCTGCGCTCCCCAGTGGGGGGTTGTGTTCCGCTGACTAAGGGTTACCTTAGCGATGTAGTGTGCGTTTTCAAAAAAATAGGCTTGGTGGTTTTCTTCCCCAATCAAGTAGCTCACACAGTTTGCGAATGTTCCTCCTTATGCGAGCCCCTCTGTGAATGAAGAGGAGGGACAGACCTCTTCAGTTAAAGCACAGGAAAGAGTTCAGGGCTGTAAACACCTTCGCAGCACTTTTTGGTCTGCCCTGATCTGTTCTGAGGTGGTCAGTGGTATTTTGTATATGTAATAGTAAGTCGTCAGGGGAAGTGTGGCGCTGGAGCACAAACTCTTTCGGATCTGAAGAGCAATTTAAGAGGCTTTTGGAAGGCTAGGCAAAGAACTTCCCAGAAACTGTCTGTGCAGTGCTGTGGAAACTACTTTGTCTTGTTCTCATTTACCTTCTGCATCTGCCAGAGAATCAAAACAAATCTTCACAGGAGGAATGAATGCTTAATCACGAAAATGAAATAGAATTCGACATTTCCACTGCCAGTGATTTCTCTTTTTTTTTGGTTTTCTTTTTTTTGGTTTTTCTCCAGTGCCAGGAGCCGAACTCACGACCTTGTGCTTGCCAGACAGGCGCTTTGCCGCTGAGCTAAATCCCCAGCCCCCTGCCAGTGATTTCTCTTATTTCCAGACCTGTGTGCTGCTTCGTGTTCCTAGAGCTTTGAAGGTTCCTGCATGTCGGCAGCCCGTATTGCTGTGGCACTGCAGTGTGTCACAGCACCTAAATGACACCAGTTGCCGTGTTATAGGAGCTGCCAGTACTTTCATGTCTTTCAGTGTTTTCAGCAGTAACATCTGCCTCTCAGCAGCATGCCCTAGGAGAGGTTGTGTAAGAGCACACATCACAGTACCGTAACATGATTTTCTGCTGGTTTTTTGAGACTGTGTCTTGCTCTGCCCACCCCCAGGCTAGTCTCTTAACTCTTGGGCTCGAGTGATCCTCCTGCCTCAGACTCCCAAGGAGCTGGAACAGAAGGTGCATGCTACCACACCCAGCTTGTATTCTAACTTTAAATGTGAAAAGAGTTTCATATATTAAAAATCTTCATATTTTTAAAATTGTGTTTACAAAGCTTGTTGAGGACCTTTCCGGAAGATCACCTCAATAACAACTAGTTACAGACTGCTGGTTATCAGGAATTATACACAGTGTAATTAGTAAGTTGCGTACACCTGTGCAGGATCTGTTGGGCACAGCCTGAAGAGGAAATGATTGGCTTTGCTGAGGGAGAGGGGAAGACGTCATAGAGATAGCAACGGAGACAGATTTCCAGGGGGACAAGTGGTGGGCACAGAGCGTGGTAGGGGGAGGTGGGGAGAAGGGTACTCCAGGCAAAGGAAATAAGATGGGTGAAGGCAAGCAGACAGCAGAAAGCACAGTAGGCTTAGGGAATTGTAGTTGTTTAAAAATGATGGGAGCCAGGTGCTACAGCACAGGCCTGTAGTCTAGCTACTCAAAAGGCTGAGGCAGGAAACTTACTTTAGCTCAGGAGTTCCGAGACCAGCCTGGGCACAAAGCTACACCCTGCCACCGCTCCCCACCCCAATAAAGGGCTAGGGATGTAGCTTGGTGGTAAAGCCCTGGACTAGCATGCACAAGGCCATGGGTTCCGTCCCCAGCAATGCAAAAAACAAGGTATAAAATGATTGGAGTAGAACGTGTGGAAAGTACAGGACAGAAATTTGAGGAGATGGGGTGACATCAGACAGAGGCTTGTAAGACATCCTAAAGAGTTTTATTTCATTTCCAGAGGAGTGGGAAGCCACTGGAGTGTTGTGAGCCCCAGAACAGAACAAGGCTGTTTTGTACGGATGCATGGGTTGTGCACTGCTTCATCTCTACAGACTATGCTATGAGTGATGCCCTTGCTGAGGTGCTTGACAGTAGCTGTGCATGGTGGTGGTGTTACTGGGATTTTGGAGTGCTGGTCACAGTTTGGGCCAAGTAAAAGTAGGAAAAAAGCGAGAAAAAAATGCACCCTATAGCATCAGGTGAGCTATCCTGAAGAGACATGATAGCAAATGCTTAGTGGCGACTGTCCTTTTATATTTCCCACCCGGCATCAGCTTGTCATCCTATCAAAAACGTGCTCAAGTTCTCCTGAGAAGTCCACATGTAGGGCTTTGAGAACAGTTCTGCGCTTGTGTCCTGGGATTAATAGATCACACCTACTTTCCCATTCAGTTTTAGCCACACTGTCTTGGTTACTTTTCTCTCCTTGCTGGGACAAAATACCCAACACCCAAAATTAAGGAAGGAAAGGTTTTTCAGCTCAGTTTGTGGAGGTTTCAGTCCATACTCGGCGGGCTCCAAGGCAGAGTGGCACATGGCAGAGGGCAACAGTTCATGGCGGCAGAAAAGAGCAAAAGCAACAAGAGCAAAAGGGAGGAGCAGAGAGCAAGCCTCTTTCCCTCCCTTACATTGCATGCAGGCTACTTGCCCCAGAGTGGGTATAGCACTCACACCCATAATCCCAGCATTGGACCATGAATCAATCACAAACTCTAGAAGCCCGCCCCATGACTGCATGAGGTTTTAGGGGGACATCCAGACACAAACCATAACACACAGCCTACTTTCCTGCCTCAGTGAGACTCTGTGCTTGTTGTGGGGCTCACTCTGGTGCTCCTGTAGACATTGCAGTGTGTGCAGGCTGAGTGTGTGGAGCCTCCACACATGCAAGTAGAGTGTAGGGTGACTAGTTAGAAAGCAGGTGAAGTAAGCTGAGCGTAGTGGTGAAGCTATGCAGTAGGAATTCATGTGATGGGGCCATGGGAAGAGGCCTTAGAGCCTGGAACCGATTTGACTTGTGGACTGGTCATGACACTTGAGGGGCAGGGAGAAGACTAGGCTGATGCCAGGCTGCTGGTTAGGGTGACTCGGTAGGGAGGGATGGGGTTAGGGTTAACACAGTGAGTGGCGGGCAAGCTTGGGGTTCGGTTGTTTCATTGGATTGGCAGGGCTTCCCATGTGCTAAGCATGTGCCCTGCCACTGAGCTACACTCCCAGCCCCAGTTCCCTTGTGAGTATGTGGGTGCTGTGGAGCATTCCCATGGAGCTGGCCAACAGAGCTGTAGTTAGGAAATAGGAAAAAGAAGGGAATCTTTTTTTTTTTTTTCATTTTTGTAAATCTTTTTTGTTGCTGTCATCTGTAGAGTCCACTAAACACCTCCTAGCACTGAGGGTCTTTCCTTAAATCTACTTACCTATGGACTGTCTTGAAAACACAAGTCCAGTCCAGGAATAGCCACAGACTTATTGTAAAATTACCTTTTGAACTTGCCCTTGAATAAAGTTATTTTTTTTTCCTTTTACGTGTTGCCTTCCTTGATGATGAGAAAAGAAAAAAAGAAAGGAATGTTTTGCATTCCTCACGGAAGAATGCAAGCTGTATTGATCTAACTTACCCTGGGACAACTCATTAGTTAAGTAGTTGTGACTACTTAACTGTTCACTGCAAATTTTCTTCCATCAGATTTTAGCTTGAGGGGCTGCGTAAATCACATCCATATTTACTTATTCAATGTAAATTCCAGGATGATATAGAAATGTGTTGTGATGATGATGAGTTTTTTATCAGGCCACATTATGCCTAGTATTGCACATAACTGATTTTTGTGGCTATCTGAGGTTCAGCACTTTCGGGAGGGGGGGTCGATACTGCGGTTTGAACCCAGGGTCTTCGTACCAAGCTATATCCCCAGCCATTTTTATTTTTGTTTTTAAATTTGGGGACAGGGTCTAGCTGTGTCACTACATTACATTGCCCAGGCTGTGTTAAAACTTGTAATCCTACTGCCTCAGCCTCCCAGAGTGCTGGGATTACAGGTGCACACCACCATGCCTGGTGGAGATTCAGCACTTTCAGTTCCTGATTTTTTTAATCTCTCAAAATCTGCCTTTAGGATGGAAACCTTTAAAAAAACATGATTTACCTTCCTAATTCCCGAACCTGGAAAGAGCTGCGTCCTTCCTTGGGGACTCAAGGTTGTCCTTACAGTAGCAGTTGTTGTTTTAATGTGCTGTGTGCAGCGTTGCATCAGGGGCTGCAGTTGACAGCTGTGTGTCCTCACAGTAAATGGGCCAAGTGGGTGCAGATTGTTCTGCTAATCTTTTTACTTTGTAATGCCTGTTTTTGCTCATCTTTCCACACCATCCCATCTCTGTTAGCTGTCATTTCTTGCTGCTATTTATCTGAATGTTTCTGCCAACCAGCTTTACTGCCTTCCATTGCTCTGGCCTGTGTGTTAGGAGTTCTGGAGTGAGATAACCACACTGGTTAAAACTGTCGAAGAACAGGAGTAAATAGACTGCGAGGAGTGCTTGTGAGACATCTATTTTTATGCGTATGAACTTTAGCTATCACAGGGACTCTGTGATATCTATTCTGATTGCATAAATGTTCTTCCTTTTCCTTGCCAGTTACTGTCTGTGTTCTGGAGGATTGATGCTGTGAAATAAATTATTAGTAAAATTTGCATAATACAGAAATATTACAGCATGCAAGATTGTAATACTTTACTTCCTCATAAAACACACCAACAAGCGTGATCAGAATTATTAGCTACATTTCCCATTGCCTTTCTCTGGCACATCTATAAGCACTCTGCACAAGGAAACACTGCATTCTTAGAAGATGCCCCAGGATTGAAAGCAAATGTCCTTGTCCCTGGTTGGCATCTTCTCAAGCTAACCACCCTTGCACAGCTCAATAAATAACCTGTCCCTCCATGTCCCAGCGCAAAAGCAGATGCCAACCCCATGCAGACCTAGGCCTTGTGCCCGATAGTGCACAAAGCCAGGGTCACTCTCTGTTGCATGCACATCTCTTTCAGAGACAGCTCCTGACAAGAGGCCACCGCCACAGCAATTCCTCATTTATTTTCCCATCCAGTTTTTCTCCTTGCTTTATATGTGTGGGAAATAGACTCCGAATGCCTTCTTGTTGCTTTCAGGACCAGGAAGGTGACGTTAGCAAAAACCTGAAGGAGAAAAGGAAGGGAGCCTTCAGTGGGCTGGAGGGCAGTGTGGCAGACAGATGGGGCTGAGACAAGACAACTGTCGAGTTCAACCACTGAGAAGGGGCCATGTGGCTGACGCATATTGAGTATTCATGTGTAGGCGCGCCCGCGCGCGCATGTGCTTTCTTCTGTGAGCGCATGCGCATGCGCTTGCACCTGTGTACTTGGTAAAGCAATGGATGCCACAGGGGTGGATCCTACCGGACTTGGTAAAGACTTAGCCTCCTAACCTGAGGCAGCTGAGGAGCTGTGGGAAGGTTTAGCGTGAAAAAGTAACTTCTGTGTCCACGGGCTGCCCCTGGCTGCTGCTGCGAGCAGAACAGGCTACAGAGGATACTGAGAGAGGCCCTGCGGCCAGTGAGCGGGCTGTTAGGTTTGAAGACAGCAGCTGGAACCACAGAGGTAACAGTGCAGATGATGTACACGCCACATGTTGGATAGATTGAAGATACAGCTAAACTGTTTGGAGATGAGGTAGAAAAGAAAGGAAGGAGTCAAGGGTGATGCTAAGATTTTTGGGCCGAGTAAGACGTTGGCAGAAATGTCCACTAGTGGAGAATTGAGATCCTGCAGGAGGAGGGAAAATCATACATACCAGAAATTTGATGAAGGGCCTGTTAACTTCGAGGTCCCTATTAATATCCATGTGGGGCTGTCAAGTAGGTAGCCTGGTCTCCAAGGAAGGACAGGCTGTGGGCTGGGCATCTACATTTGCGAGTCATCGGCCTTATAGATGGTATTTAAAGCCTGGATAAATGGGCTTTAAATAGCGAGAGGGAGATCACTCAGAAGAGACAGTTTTTTGTACCTCCACGTCAGGAAGACTTGGGCTTGATCTGTGGCGCTTCCCCGGGGCAGCACGTACTTGGGGAGGGAGGAAAGCACAGCGTAGATGTAAAATGGCAAATTCTTTCTGCGGTTTGTTGTTCAAATGTTTGTGCTGTCAGATAGGGTGACAGGTCGTGCTCAGTTGCTCATGGTCTGGAACCAAGTTAATCCATGCTGACAGGGTCTGTGTTTAAAGCTCTCCAAACAGGAAGTTCTGCAACTTCAGTGCTATCTAGTTCTTTGTAGGTACAAAAAAAGTCTGTAGCTTAGTCATTTTTTGTTTAAATCCCTGCTGCAGATGAATCCTGTCCTATCTGATTCTTTCTTCAGCAGGGATATTAAGGAGCCACTTACTGCTTTCCAATTGAGAAGATTTTCAATTACCTTTGTAATTTTTAATAAATGGTATAATTTTCTTAAAAAAAAAAACTATTTTGATGGAAAAACCAAAGGCTGGTGACAAATTGGTCAGAAGGACAATTTTACATTCAGAGTCAACTTTGGGACTTGTAAAGTAGTTGAATTTTATCTTTCCAAGGTACCCCAGACAGTGAATATAATAGTATTTTAATATAGTGCAATTTACTCTTAAAGGTAGATTGTCTTGTCTGACTTTTTTCAAGGATTAATTAGTGACACCACAACTTCTGTCATGAATTTAACTGTAGGGCTGAGGGTATAGCTCAGTGGTAGAACATGTGCTTAGCATGCAGGAGGCCCTGGGTTCAGTTCCCACCACCGCCAGACATATAAATTAACTAGGCAGTTAACTGGGCAGATGCTGGGAAAGAACTTGTTTTAGCAGTGCTTGGAATTTAGGTGTGTGTATTCTGTCCCTGGAAAATGATGAGCCAGGGTATATCTGGAGATACATTTGCACTCTTTCCAGATTAAAAAAAAAATATGTTTTTAGCAGTGCTAGGGGTGGAATCCTGACCTTTTGCACTGAACTACATCCCAAGTCCTTTTTATTTTTAAGTTTTATTTTGAGACAGAATCTCACTAAGTAGTAAATTGCCTGAGCTGGGCTGAAACTTGCAATCCTACCACGTTAGTCTCCCAGAGTACTGGGATTACAGGTGTGTGCTACCACCATACCCAGCTTCCAGGTCAATTATTTTTGCGTCCGTCTGAAAAAGGAATAACAACCATGCCTAGAAAAGGGTAGCAGGAAGGAATAGAATCCCAATCTATTTGTGGCTGAGCTTATTTTTAAAACAGCTTTTATTGAGATAATTAAGAGAAGTTAATGTATTGAAATATGCAATTCGGTGATGTTTAGTATTATTGAATTTTGTAACCACACAACTGTCTAGGTTTAGAATATGTCTGTCACCCCATAAAGAAACCCTATATCCCTTAGTAATCTCTCCCCTCATTTTCCCAACACCCCTTTCCCTCTAGCTCCAGGAAGCCACTAATACAATTTTCTGTATCTATTGCTGTACATATTCTGCTGTACATATTCAAATAAATAGGTTCATAAATACATGATCTCTTTTGAATGGCTTCTTTCACTAAGCATAGCATTTTCAAGATTCATCCATGTTATAGTAGGTGTCAATATACTATTCGTTTATAACTGAATATTTTTGCATTATATAGATATACTACATTTTAATTATCCACTCAAGTTGATGGACATTTGGGTAGTTTTCACCTTTGGCTGTCTTAGATGTTGTTATGAGCATTCTTACACAGGTGGACATGCGTTTTCATTTTTCTTTGGTATGTATCTAGGAGTGGAAATTACTGGGTCATGGGTCAACTGTATATTGAGTTTGGGGGGACACCCACACTCTTTTCCAAAGCACCTGCACCATTTTACAAGCCCATCAGCAATGTATGAGGATTCCATTGTGTCCACATCCTTCCCTCTACTTAATCTCTGTCTTTTGATTCTAGTCATCCTAGTGGATGTGAAATGGTTTTTCACTGTGGTTTGTATTTGCATTTCCCCAATGACTAGTGATGCTGAGCACCTTTTCATGTGCATCGTGAGCATGTGTACATCTTCTTTGCATGTCTATGCAGATTTTTGTGACCACCTTCAAGTTGGACTGTTCCCCTTTTTACTGCTGACTTGTGCATCTGAATTTGAGAGATCCTTATCAAATGTTTGATTTGCAAATATTTGCTCCCATTCCTCAGGTTACATTTTTACTTACTTGATAGTTCCTTTGAAGCACAAATGTTTTTAACTTTGATGGAGTGAAATGTACTATCTTTTTCTTTTGTCAGTTATGTTTTTGGTGTCTAATATAAGAACCATTGCCTAAGCCAATGTCACAGAGAATTACAAATGTTTTCCTTGAAGAGTTCTACAGTTTTAGCTCCTGCGCTTACATCTTCAATGCATTTTGAGTTGATTTTTGTGTATGGGTATAACATAGGTGTCCAAATTTATTCTTTTGCATGTGTGTATCCACGTATCCCAGCAGTATTTGTTGAAAAGAATATTTCCCCATTGAAATATCTTGGCATCCTGGCTGAAAACTGATTGACTTTAGATATCCAGGTTTATTTGTTGATTCTCAATTCTATTCCACTGATCTGTTTTCAGTCCACTGTTATATCTATCTTGATTACTGTAGCTTTGTTCAAAATTTTGAACTCAAGAAGTGTGTATTTTTCAACATTGTTCTTTCTCAAGATTACTTTGGCCCTTTTGGTGCGCTTGCATATCCATATGAATTTTAGGATTAGCATGTCAGTTTCTGTGTGAAAAGCCAGGAGGATTTTGGTAGGATTTGCATTTGCCTTAAATGTATAGACCAATATAGGGATTATTTAAATCTCAGTTTTAGAATTGTACAAATTGGGGTTCTCCAACTGGGCAGTATTTATGTTTAAGGCATTTGGCCATTCTGCCCATCAGTGCTCGTGTTGGATAGCTGCTCATCTTTAGTTTGTCAAGAATTTAGAATTTAGAAGGATCACAGTATAACAATGCCTTCGAGTTGTGAGAATTGTTCTAGAAAGTCTGCTATAAGCTTAATAGGCAAGAGACTATTAACCAGTGTTCTTCCAAGGAAAAACAAAAACAAAAATCAAAACAAAAAAAAATATCATCACTGACTCAATTGCTTTAGCATTCATGCCTCACCTTTAGGCAGACAGGCAAGTCTATGTAGGATCAGGGAAGGGTAACAGAAAGAATGAGAGGCACCTACTTAGATACCACACTGACCAGAAATCTGTACAGAACTTTTCAGGCTGGACCAGACTATTTGTCAATCAAGTGTGTGACGCTATTCCTGTGACAGATGATCTCTTTTAGAAAAATAGGTTGCAGTGTCTAGACCGATGGTCTTGAACTAGCTCCGCAGTGTATTTATCTCTATTTTTACATATAGCACATAATCTCTCGTGGTTTTCTTTTTGCATTTCTTTAGATTGAATTGAATTCAGGTTCTTTGCACTGAAGTGGAACCCCAACCTTTTTAAAAAATTGATTGATTGACTGATTGATTGAGACAGGATCTCCTTAAGTCACTAAGTTGCCCAGGTTGGGCTCAAATTTGCCTTACTTTTCTGCCTCATAATCCTGGGATTATCCAACATCACCATGCCTGGCTTCCACATGTAGTTTTTGTAGAATGATTCAGGCCCTCTCAAAATTAACCTGCATGATTTGGGTTTCTGAGTAATGAGTTCTTTAGGCAACAATTGTTGGTTGGGTTCCCAAGCCAAAGGCAATGCCTCCTACTTCACATGGAAAAGTTGGCAATCTCTACAAATCTGAAGGGGACTACAGGAAAAGGTTTCCACAGAGAGACATAGTCAGGGAGCAGCAGTCTGGGACACCAAGCTTATAGGTGGAGGTCTTCTCACTATCACTTCCTACCCACCAGTTATAGCTCACTTTTTTTCATGCAATATTTTTTTTTGGTCCTCTCTTTTATTCATTTCGCTTTCATCTTTTTTTGTTGCTTTGAATCATAATTTTAGATTTAGAAAATAAAATTCAGTGTTTAAAAATGAATACTAAACATAGTATTCTCATGCATCATAGTGACCCTATGTATTGAACGTATGTATTCTACATTGCATCGGTTTGGTAATAAAAGTTCCATATGTTTATCAAGTTAAAAGAACTTAGGGAATCAGATAAAATATATTAATGCTTATATAAGATGGAATAAATAAGAATATGAGAATTTAGAGTTAGATGTATGAAAATATTTTCTCAATTTTGCTAGATTTTATCTGTATTGTTTGAGGTAACTATTTTTACAACTTGCAGATATCTAATTAATATACTTTAAGCAGTAATGTAGGACTAATATGTTATATAACTGCAAAGTCCAGGGGAAATCTGCCTTTAAGTATAGCCAAAAATTGGACATATAGGGTGTATACTTTTTTTGAAAAAACTTTTTAAATTTATTTTTATTAGGATATATTTCTAGTACATAATGACCGCATTTATCATGAGGAGTTGGTACATGCAGATAACACATTTTAATTCATTTCTGTCCCTTCGCTTTCCCATCCCTCCCTGTTCCTTCCCACTCTTGGTCCCCTTCCCATTTGCAAATGCTCTATTTCCATTTTTTGTTTTTTAATCTTTCTTTTCATTCCCCTTCCTTCTCTTCCCTGCTCAATCCTTCCATTCCTTGTTCTTCACCTTTTGAAAAAGTTCTCCCTACTTCCTATAATCTATCTTTTGTTTTGTTCTTTATATTTTGGGCTTTGCTTATAAGAGAAACCATGTGATATTTAAGCTTGTGGGTCTAATTTATTTTACTTACCATTATGGTCACAAGGTATATCCATTTACCTATGACTTCCTTTCTTTATGGTAAGTTTATCTTTCTTTATGGCAGAGTAGTACTCCATTGTGTATACTTGCCATTTTTTTATCCATTCATATGTTGATGGATATACGCCATTTCAAAGATTTAGCTATTATAAATTGTGCTGCTATAAGTATGGGTACGCACCAATCATTGTAATATGATGATTTTAACTCTTTTGGGAAGAAGCCAAGAAGGGGAATAGCTGAGTCAAGTGGAATTTCTATTTTTAGGTTTTTGAGGAATTGCCATACTAATTTCCACAGTGGTATACTAGTTTACATTCTCATCAACAAGTAAAGGGTTTTTTCTCCCCTGCAGCCTCACCAAAATTTATTATTTGATTTCTAGTTCTCTCTAGAGTTAAGATGTAATCTCAGTGTTGTTTTAATTTGCGTTACTCTAATGGCCAGTGATGATGAATGTTTTTTCATGTATTTATTGGCCCTTGTAATTCTTCTGAGAAGTTTGTTTATTTCAGTTGCCCATTTTGTGATTGGGTCATTTGTTTTAGGAAGGCTAATATTATTGAGCTCTATATATTTTGTATATTAGTTCCCTTTCCAAGGAATAGCTGGCAGACTTTTTTCTTATTCTATAGACTGTCTCTTTATTCTGTTAGTTTTTTGCTTTGTAATGCAGAAGCTTTTCAATTTATATGACCCAATTTGTTGATTCTTAATATTATTTTTTGTGCTTTTGGGATTATGTTTAAAAAGGCCTTGCCTTTGTCTATATCTTTGAGATTTTTACCTATTTTATCTACCAGCAGGTTATGTTTTTCTGTTTTAATATTTAGATCTTTGTTCATTTTGATTTTAGTTTAGTACATGGTGAGAGATAAGGGATTAAGTCCAATCTTCTACATGTGTGTAGCCATTTTTCCCAGCACCATTTGTTAAAGAGGCTATCTTTCTTCCAGCATAAGTGTTTGGACCCCTTGTCAAAGTTGAAGTAGCTAGATGTGCCTGGAGTTGTTTCTGCAGCCTCTGTTCTGTTCTATTCATTCACATGTCTTTTTTGCGGGGGGGGGGGGCAATACCATACTGTTTTTATCATTATGGCTTTGTAGTATAATTGAAGTCCAGGATACTAATGCCTCCTGCCTTCCCCTTGTTGTACAAGATTGCTTTTGCTATTCTAGGTCACTTCTAGTTGCATATGAAGTATAGCATAGTTTTGTGTAGGTATATGAGGACTGTTATTGGTATTTTCATTGAGATTGTTTTAAAACTGTATCTCCATTTTGGAAGTATGTCCATTTTAACTATACTGGTTCTGTCTCCAGGAACAGGGGATTTCTTTCCATTTTCTGGTGTCTTCTTCAGTCTCGTATTTCAGAGTACTGTAGTTCTCATTGTACAGAACTTTCACTTCCTTGGTTAGGTTAATTCCTAAGTATTTAATTTTTCTTGATGCTATTGTAAAAGGTATTGTTTTCCTAATTTCTTTCTCAGTTAAGTTTATTATTGTTGTACAGGAACACTATTGATTTTTGTGTGTTGACTTGGTATCCTGATTCCTACTAAATTTGGTTATTAATTCTAGGGAGTCTTTTAGGAGAATTTTTTGGTTATTGTCTGTAGAGGATTGTGTCATCTGCAATTTTCTTTTTTGGTTGGGTCCTTTTCTGGATTTGGAATTAGGGTAATCATAGCTTCCAAGAATGACTTTGGAGTACTCCTTCCATTTAGATTTTATGAAATAGTTTGAGGACCACAGGTGTTAGATCTTCTCTAAAATTATTTTAGAATTCAGCAGTAAATCCATCAGGACCTGGGCTTTTCTTAGTTGGTATTTTTTTATTACTACTTCAGTTTCATTACCTAGTATTAGATTACTCAGAGGTTTTATATATTCTTGTTAAGTTGTGGTAGTTCACATATATCTTAGAATTGATCCATTTCTTCTGAATTTTCCATCTTATTAGGGTACAAGTTCTCAAAGTATTTACTAATGATGTTGTGGATTTCAGCAGTCTGTTGTGATTTTTGCCCTGATTGTGTTGATTTGTATCGTTTCTTTTCCTTTTTTTGTAGGATTGCTTAGAGGTTTGTCTGTTCTGTTTATTCTTTCAATAAACCACCTCTTTGATTCATTGATTGTTTGTTTTCTTATAGTCTTAATTTCATTAATTTATGCTCTGATCTTTATAACTGTTTTCCTTGTACTAGCTTTGGATTTGGATTATCTTATTTTTCTAGGACCTTGAGGTACATGATTAGGTTATTTGGACTTGCTCTATTTTTTTGATGTGGGTGTTCACAGCTGAAAACCCCTGTCTTAGAACTGCTTTCATTTTATCCCACAGATTCTGGTGTGAGGTACTAACCTTATTGTTTGATTCTACGAACTAATTTCTTCCTTTATTTCTTCTGTGATCCATTGATAATTCAAGAGAGTATTTTTAGTTTCCATACATTTGCATACTTTCTATGGTTTCCTTTGCCTTTGATTTCTAGTTCATTTGCACTATGATCTGATAATATACAATTTATAATTTCAGTTCTTTCTAATTTTGTGGCCTATTTTGCAATAAGCCCCACGTGCTGCTGAGAATTTGTATTCTTTGTTTCTTGGTGGAACACTCTCTACCTATCTATCAAGTCAATTTGTCTTAAGGTTTGGTTCAACTCTTTTTTTTTGTTGATTTTTTTTTTGTCTAGTTTTTCTATTTGTGACAGTGGGGTATTGAGGTTTCCCATTATAATTGTGTGGTGTTTTTCTATTTTTTTAAATGTATAACAGTATGTCTTTTATGAAGTTGGGTGCACTAGTGTTTGATAGATATGTATTTATAATTGCTATCTTTTCCTATTGAATTGTTCCCTTAACCAATATGTAATGCTATTCTTTGTCTCTTCTGATCAGTTTTGGCTAGAAATCCACTTTGTCTGAAATTAGGAAAGCTACTCCTTTTTTTCTGAGTTTCCATTTAATGGAATATTGTTTTTCTTCCTTTGAGTTTGAATCTGTGAATTTTTTTGAATTAAATGTATTTCTCTTGTATGACATATCATTAGGTTTTCATTCTTTTGTTCATTTTCTATTTTCCTTTTTATTTTATTAGTACAGTTTCAATATATAAAGTTTTTATTCATCTTGGGGAATAAGTACATGTACATGACACAGCTTTTTAAAAAATCTCCTTTATCTTTCTACACACTTCCCTTCCTTCTCTAAATTCCCTTCCACCATTTTCACTTTTTTTTTTTTTTTTCCTCCGGTACCGGGAACCGAACTCATGACCTTGTGCTTGCCAGGCAGGCGCTTTGCCGCTGAGCTAAATCCCCAGCCCCTCACTTTTTTTTATTCTTCTTCTTCTTAGGTCATATTTGTAATGTATAATGATTACATTCATTGCGGGCATTTGCTACATGTACGTGGTATATGTTAAATCTTCTTTCTCACCCTTTCCCCTTGCCCTCAGTCTCCTGGACCTTTTCCCATTTGCATGAAATCTATTCCCTCATTTTCTCCTATCAGTCCTCTATTTTGTTCTTTGTTTGTACTTTGCTTTACTCAAATAAGAGATACCATATGGTGTTTAAGGTTGCATGTCTGATTTATTTCACTCAAATTTATATTTTCCAGGTGTATCCATTTTCCTACAAGTGTCTCAAGTTTATAGTTTTTAAATAGCCAAGTAGTATTTCATTATGTATAGATATTTTCCTTATCCATTCATCTGTTAATGGGCATACAGACTGCTTCCAGGATTTAGCTATTATGAATTGTGCTGTTGTAAACATTGGTACACATGTATCCCTGTAATATGATCTCTTCAGCTCTTATGGGAAGATACCTAGAAGGAGAAAACCTGGACTATATAAAATTTATAATTCTAGTTCTTCGAAAAATCTCTATACTGATTTCTATAATGGTATCAAAAGTCATATAGCTCAATGTGTTGTGGATGTTTCTGTATCCTTTGTTCTATTCTGTTGATCCACATGTCTGTTTTTGCCCCAGTAACATGCCATTTTATCACTGTTTCTTTGTAATACGGGTTGAGGTCAGGTAATATAGTACCTTCTGCTTTGTGTTTATTGCCTAATACTGCATTTGCTATTCTGGCTCTCTTTTGGGTCCATAGGAATTTTAAGGTTGTTTTCTCTAGTTCTTTGAAAAATGGTGTTGGTATTTTGATTGGGATTGTATTGAATCTGTATAGGAGTCTGTATAAGGGAGTGTGGTCATTTTAACAATATTGGTTCTGCCAATCCAGGAGATGGGAACATCTTTTCATTTTCTGATCTTCTCAGTTTCCTTTTTCAGAGTACTATAGTTTTCACTGTAGAGATCTTTCACTTCTTTGGTTAAGTTAATTCCTAGGTATTTACCTTTTCTTTATGCTAGTGCGATTGGTATTATTCTTGTAACTTATTTCTCATTAAGTTCATTAGTGGTGAATGCAAATGCTATTGATTTTTATATGTTAATTTTGTATTCTGCTACATTGCTGAATAATTTTGTGTTCGGCTGTGAACTCATCAGGTCCTAGACTTTTCTTAATTAGGATTTTTTTTATTACTGTGTCAGTTTCATTGCTTACAAATTCTAAGAGATTTTTGGTGGAATTCTTTTGCTCTTCCATATAGAGTATCGTGTCATATGCAAATAGTGGTAATTTGAGTTCTTTCCTTCTACATGTATCTCTTTTATTTTTCTTGCCTAATTGCTCTGGATAATATTTCGAGTACTATTTGTGTAGAAGTAATGACAGTGGGCATCTTTGTCTTGTTACTGATTTTAGAATACTTTTAGTCTTTCCACATTTAGTATGATGTTGGCCATTGGTTTGTCGTAAATTACTTCTTACCAAATGATATATGATCTTTCTATATGTATTTCCTTCAGTTCTTTTATTATGAAGGGGTGTTGGATTTTGTGAAAAGTTTTTTCTTTACATCTATTGATATGACCGTGTGGTTTTTGTCCTCGTTTCTGTTTATGATGTGTATTACATTTATTAATTTACATATGTTGAACCTGCTTGAAACTCTGGGATGAAACTTACTTATTCAGGATATACTCTCTTTTGATAATGTGCTGCATTCTATTTGCTAACATCTTATTGAGGATTTTTGCATTTAAGTTCATTAAAAAGATTGACCTGTACTTTTCTTTTTTGTTTGGATCTTTATCTGGTTTTAGGATCAGAGTGATGCTGACTTCTATAAATGAATTTGGAAGTACTTTATCCCTTTCATTTTCATTGAAGAGCTTCAGGAGCAATATTAATCTAACATTCTTAAAGGTTTTGTAGAGTTCAGCAGTGAACTCATCAGGTCCTAGACTTTTTTAATTGGCAGATTTTTTATTACTGTGTCAGTTTCATTGCTTGTTATTGGGGTGTTCAGCATTTTTTGTCTTCTTGGGTTAGCTTTGTAACTTGTATGAGTCTAGGAATCTGTCCATTTCTTCAAGATTTTCCAATTTTAGAATACAGTTTTTCATTGTAGTTACTGACCATCTTCTAGATTTCAACAATGTCTGTTTTGATTTCCCCTTTTTTATTTCTAATTTCATTGATATGAGTCTTTTCTCTCTTTTTCTTAGTAAATTTTGCTAAGGGTTTATCTATTTTGTTTATTCTTTCAAAGAATCAGCTCTTTGATTCATTGGTTCTTTGTATGTTTTATTCTCAATTTCATTTATTTCCACTCTATGATTTTCCTCCTTAATATCATTTTGGTTTTGGATTGTTGTTTGTCTAGTACCTTAAGGATCCCCATTGGGTTATTTATTTGAACACTGAACATTGAACATTTGAACACTGATGGGAAGGAACTTCCTTCTTAGGACTGCTTTCATAGTGTCCCTGAGGTTCTGTTGCATTGTATAGCCTTTATCATTAATTTCCAGAAATTGTTTAATTTCTTTTGTGACCATTGAGTATTCAAGAGTGTGTTGTTAAGTTTTCAAATGCTTCTAAATTTTCTATGGTTTCTTTTGTGATTGATTTTTATTTTGATTGCATAGTGTGGTGATAGTAAACAGGGATAATTTTGATACTTTTGTATTTCTTTACGTAGACTTGGTGAACCAGTGTTTAATCTATTTTGGTGAAAGTATCTTGTGCTATACAGAAGAATGTATAGTCCGTTTTAGTAAGGTAGAATACTCATTAGATATCTATTAGATTCTTATGTCCAAGTGTGTGATTTGGTTCTGATATTTCTTTATTGAGTTTTTGTTTAACTGATCTTTTTGCACAAGTGTAGTATTAAGACCCCCATTATGATTTTGTTAGTATTTATTTGATCTTTATATATTCATAAAGAGTTGTTTTATGAAGATAAATACTCCATTATTCAGTGCATACACATTTACAAGCATCATAAGACTCTCACACTACTATAAGTATGGCTTTTAAAATCTATTTCTTAGGATAAAATCTTCCTGCCTTCAGTTCAGGAGATAAAATTACATTGAATTCATACTGTAGTGATTCCAGCTCATAATTTATAAAGGGCAGAGCCATTGTAAGAAAATTTTCAATGTCTTGAAAGGTTTTCTGGGCATCTTCTTCAGACTGAAACTTAAAGGGTTATCTCTTCCTGTTGGATTTTTCCTTTAATTAGTATATAATGAACTCTAAGATTAAAATTGCTACCCTCTAATTGTTTTCATAGTTCTGGTGCTATTATTGTTTTTATCCTTTAATTTTTAGTCTACGAATATCTTTTTGATTAGGTAAGCTTCTTGAATACAACTGGCTTTTGGATTCTGTTTTTTGAACCAGGCTGCCAATCTGTGTCTTTCAGTTGAAGAGTTGAGGCCATTAACATTAAGCAATGTTACTGTGAAGTGTTGATTACTATCGATGTGGTCTTTCTCTGTTAGAGACTCTTCTTTTTTTACCTGTCAATTTTGTGGTTGTTTATCCATTATTTTCTCAGTGTTTCCATTCCATCTGTGTTTTTCCTCATTTTGTCATTTTGGTATAGGATATTTTGAGTATTTTCTGAGGTGGTGGCTTAATCACAAAGTGTTTGAGTTGTTCTTTTTCATAAAATATCCTTATCTCTCTGTTATTGAAGGAAAGTTTTGCTGGATATGTTAATCAAGGTTGGAATTTTTTTTTGTACTTGAAATACTTCACTCATATGACCTATAAAGTTTATGTTGAGAAGTTTGCTGTCATTCTTATGGTTGAGATATATATGTATATATATATATATATATATATATATATATATATATGGGTTTATATATATATATAGTTTATTCTGACTGCTTTTGGAATTCTGTGTTGTGATTGTTGGACAACTGGCATTTTAATTATGATATGTCTTAAAGAGCTTTATTTTTGGTCATAATTGATTCATGTTCTATAACCCTTGTTTACTTGTATGCTGAGAATTTTTTTCATATTTGGGAATATTTATTATGATCTGTGCAAACTAATTATTACATCTCTGTTCTAGTTTTTCTATAATTCTATTTCACCTTAGTTTGATCTTCTTAGTGTTGTTTAGTAGCTGTTAGGCAATTTTTTTCTGTTTTCTTCTGTTTTTTGAGGTTTCTATGAGTACTTTGTCACGGTTTACCATCTTGTTCTCAATTTCAGACACTATGTTCTCACATTGATCATTTATGCAATTTATGAATTCTACACCAATTTTTATTTCTGCCATTTCTCCTTGATAGCTTCTTTGGGATTCTGTATCTAGTGAATTTGTCATTTGTGTTTTGAACCTTTTTTCCAGCTCTTCCTTTTTTTTCTTTCCCCCAAATGCACATTGGGAATTTTGAGTGGTAATCCGTAAACTTTTGGATCATCTCCTCTGTGAACTCACCATGTTTCTTCATCACTTCTTTATACAGTTCATAGAGCTTCGTTACCTGCTATTTGCTTTCATTTCCATTTGTGCCCCTTGATCTGCCTTGGAAAAGTAGGGAGACCTTGGGAATCTTTATTGCTTTGTTTTGCTATGATCGTGTGTATACATAGATCTGTTTTATAGTTTTCCCTCTTTTTGCTAGAGAGCTGAGGTCTAGCAGGATGGGGAGAATTTGTAATGCATATGAAGAGATTTTGTTAAGATAATGCTTTCCCATGATATATTTTTAGCTTTGTATGTTCAGATATAGTATTTACCACTTCTGCTATTTGAGGGATTTGCTCCCTGTCCCTGAATTTTATGGAAAGAATTACTTCCGGTTATAACAGCATCTAAAGATCTGATCATACGTTGCTTATATCTGACAGACCTTGCATTTATACTTTAACTTTTATCAGTACTCTATGCAGCCTATATTCAGTTATTATTAGTGGTTGTTCGATGATGTGGCCAGAGAAGTGGAGGGAAGAGATTGAAGGATTGGTAAAAGAAAAGTGTAAGTAAGTAAGCTGGGAGTTTGGTAGCAAAGATAGTAACATGTGAAAATGAGGAAATTTGATGTGGAGTCAGATTCACCTTGAGTACTTTCAGTTGGGTTCAAGGGTTAGTGCTGACGATTTTAAGAAGGTATTTCTGGGAGGACAATATGAAGGAGGAGGAAGGTATACTTTGGGATTGTGGAAAACTACGTGGTTTTCAGAACCCAGTTGACAAGTTTGTGTCCCTGTAATGTAGAAAACAGGTATGAGAAGACACGGCTATGTAGCATACAGAAGAGCAAAAGGAATAGGATAGGGAGGACAGAGGGTTAATAAAAGAGAAGATAGGAGTGACTGAGGTAGAGCAGAATATGGCAAACTAAAAACTTGAGAGGAGGAAGTTAAAAACTTGGAGAAATTAGAAATAAGATAATAGTATTGCACAGGAGCTCGAAGTGAAGAAACTAGATAGGGAGATGAATACAGGAGAGAACACAGGTATCAACTAAATCAGTGCAAACAAAAGTAAAATGAAATAAAACGAAACAAAAACAAAAAACAAGCACACAAAACAAAAGCAAAACAAAATATCAGACAGGAACTCAGTTCAAATACTCCCAGAGAATGTATTTGTGATATGCACGTGACCACTTTGTCAGAGAGCCTGTGTGATCATTCCATTCCCTTCTTGCACTGATTGTTCATGATTATATGCAGCCACACCAATATCATCTGACCTTTCCACTGCAAAACTGAAGCCAGCCCAGTCTCAGGACTTCATTCCAATGGCTTTCAGGCACAGTGTGATACTATCCCAGTTATTGGGCTAGGATCTCTGCCCCCACTCCTCCCTGAGCATGATGACGGAATTGGCAGGCAGGTTCCATGGCAATTGAGGGAGTGCCAAGTTGTGGTCGTGCTTGTGCTCTGGCATGGGTCCAGGGTTCTGCTTTCATGCACTGGTTGAGGAGTCTGCGAGAGATGGCAGTGACTAGTGTGCAACTGTTCAGCTCTTTACTCTTAGACCGGAGTCTACAGATTCCTTGGGCTGCACCCATTAAAATCCACAGTCCCTGCCCCTCTGCCCAGTGTGTGGCTGAGGTTTTCCTTGCCCTCGGTGAGTGTTTATGGGGGGTGTCTGCAGCATGGCAGCAGCTGTAATTCCTTCTTGATGGCTACGCCATAATGTCCATCTGCCTACGCAACCTCTGTTTTGTCTTAGTTGCATTCTGGTTATAGGTCACCACCTTTGTTCTCCACAGATGGCAGTATGCTCCAGTAACTAGGGTGGCACACTGGCATGCAAGGTAGATGTAGAGCAGACTTGGCTTGTGTTCGGGCGCTGGCACCTCTGATCTGGGTGACTGTAGTATGGGCCAGCACACATGCAAGACTGGTGCTAGTTGGTTTCGACTCACTACTAGTGACTCAGCTGCCAGAGAGAACTGCAGAGCTGGTTCCAGGCTGGCCAGGTGCTCTTGTCTATGATTCAGTGGACAATTTGGGTAAGCAGGCTCGTTAGGCAGTGGCAGGGTCTGTGCCTACATGACGATGACTCAGCTGATAATATCTGGAGGTGAGCTCTTGAGCTGAGCTGAATCTGCTAGGATGCCATTCATCTCTGTATCCTCTCACTAGCCTGCATCTGGTGTTTGTGCGTGGGGGGAGGGGTCCCCTGCTCATGGAACACACTTTTTTAGTGAGTCTTCTCTGAGCCTCTCTGCTGCAACATCTCCTCTACTCAGCCATGTTGAATTGGTTTTGTTTCTTGATATGTTCTGCCAATCTGTTTCTTTCAATTGGGGAATTGAGATGATTCACATTGAGAATTATTACTGAAAGACATTGACATCTCTAACATTGCATTATTTTCCTGTTGCTGCTTTTTCTTTTTGTCCATTCTGTTTTAACTGCTCACCCTGCATATTAGGTGAGCTGTTAAACTCCTCTGTTTAATTGCTAACCCATTTTATTAGGTTTTGGGGATGCATTACTGACTTCATTGTCTCTTTCTAGGACATTTCTGAAAATGTTTTTGAGTGCTGGGTTGGTGGTCATGAATTTCTTGATATGTTCTTTGTCATAGAAATACCTTATTTTTCCATCTAGTTTGAAGGAACAATTTGTAGGATATATAAATCTGGTTGGAAGTTGTTATCTTTTAGGGCTTGAAACACTTTACTCCTGGCCTTTAAGGTTTGTGTTGAGAAGATGGCTATAATTCTAATGCGTTTACCATTATAAATGATTTGTTACTTTTCTCTAACAGTTTTAAAATGCTGACTCTGTTGGACTTCTGGGACTTTTGACTGTAGTATGACATTGACAGGTTCTCTTTTGATCGTGGCTATTTGGGGTCTATCTATATGTTTATTTCTTTTCCTATATTTGGAGTGCTTTCTGCAATTATTTCTATAGGCAGTTTTTTATGCCATTTGTGCTGTCATCTGATTTTTTACTTATACTAATTATTCTTAATCTTTGCATCATCTAGCAGCTGCTGGACCTATTTTTCATGTTTGCTTGTTTTTTTAAGGCATCTCTGAATAATTAGTCTTTGAAGAGCACTGTATCTTCCATTTCTGATACTCTGCCCTCATTTTTGTTGTTTCTGCTACCTATAATTTAATATAGTTTTTAATCTCCTGGACTTATTTTTGGAACTGTTTCATGGACTGTGGTCATTCATTTTTTTGTTATTGTTGTTGGTTTTGTTTCAGGGTCTTGTTATATAGTTCAGGCTGGCCTTGAATTTACTCTGTAGCCCAGGCTGGCCTTGAACTCTCAGTGATCTTCCTGCCTCAGCCTCCTGACTGCTGGGATTACAGGTGTGCAGCACCATGCCTGGCTTAGTCATTCATGTTTTGAATCATTTTGCTTAACCAGCTTTTTATTAATATCTTCCCTAGGCTAACCCGATCATTTTGTTCATTATCTTCTTTACCTGTTTAGTTACATTATATCCCACCAAGCACTTCATTGATATGATTTTCGATCACTTTTGTTATCCTTTTGAGTAATTCAGCTATGTGGCTTTGCTTTCATTTCTCTCAATGCTTCCTGGCTCAGCTTTGGGGAAGTTAGGAGTTTTTTGAGGAATTTTGTTGCCTTGTCTTTGATGTTTCTACTGTCTGTTTATTTTTTGTTGGTTTTTTGATTTGTGCTTACGTTTGTGGGCCTTTATAGTGGAAAGGCTTTGCTAGTATGGAGATCTCTTTAGTTTGCCTACTTTTTTGTGATGTATTGTGAGCATGGCAAACTATATTCTTTTGCCTCTGTCTCGAGATCAAACCACCTCTGTGAATTTGGGAGGGGAAGATGCAATGCAATTGACCCAATAGTTAGTTTTCTGGGAATAGACCACAGTATTGTTAATGTCACAAAGGTAATCTGGATAGTGGCATATAGAGAAAACCCATTAATAGGAGCAGTTATGTAATCTGGGTAACATCAAGCAAATCAACTGCAATGGTGTCCAGGACAAATTATATATTGACACACCATAAGAATCAATAATGTACCGCCCTTAACCCTACAAAAGAAATGAACAGTTATAGTGTAAGCACTAAAACAATCCAGATGTTGAAATATAGCAAATATATAATAAATGTGTTGACAATACCTCCACTAATGATGGAAAATAATTCAAGAGTAGTAATAGAATTAACTATCTAAAAACTAATAAAGTGTAATGGTTATTTTATTAAAGGTATCATTAGGGATTGGGTGTGGGAAATGCAAGAAGAAAATTTTGATAAATTAAAAAATGTAAGATGAGGAGGAGACAAAAGTGAGACAAAGAATTGTATTAAGGAGTAGAAGGATATTTATAGAATTAGATAAAGGTAACAGGAAAAAGTTAAAAGCTGAAGATAAATGAAAAAAGGGAGAAAAGGAGAATAATATAGATAATAAAATAAGAAAAAAATTAAATGGAAAATTAGGGAATAAAGAAGAAAAATAAAGAAGGAAAAGGACAAAAGGAAATTCCTCAAACACCAGTAAACTAGTGAAGAAGAAAGAGGAATGGGGAAAAATTTTAAAAAGAGCAAAAAAGAAAAGAAAAAGAGAATGAGTAAAAGAACAAAAACAAATTCTCTGTATTTTTGAATGAGTGGTTTCTTCCCAGTATCTGCAGTTTTATAGTTTAGCAATTCATGATATTCTCTGCCTAGCCTTGTGGCCTGTGGGTTTCAAAGTGTCCCCAATGCCAGGGATCCCTCTGATCACATACACCAGGCTGTGGCAGCGTTCAAGCTGAAGTGTCTCCTTGCTCATACTGGTAGATAAGGAAGGCAATCACACTATAGAGTTGTTCCACAGGTAGGCAACAGAGTGAGAGTTCAAACATTCAATTCTAGCACTTCCAAAACCAGCACAACCCCAGCTGGGCTCGGCCTCCCACCGTGGAAATTGGGGCCAGTGTCCATCTTGGCCCAAGCCCAAACTCCTGAGAGAGTCTCTTTCCAGCCCACTCCCTGTCCGTGGCTGTCTCCTGCGGCTGTATTTTACTCAGGCACTGGGCGAGGGTAATACTTGGAACTCTGAAGTGAAGCCATCCCCTTGGGAAGGTGTGCAGGAGCGTGGAAAGGGTTTATAGGAGTGTGGGAGGGTTTATAAAGCCTTAAAATATAAATTTAGAAAATTATTTATATTATTTATATAATAAACATAATGCTGCTGCTTCGCAGACTTTCACCTATCGCAAGGGTCTCTGGAATGTAACTCCCGTGATAGGTGAGGGATCACTGTACTTCTCTTCTTTTTCCCCCCAAGTTGTTATTATCCAGTGTCTGGATTCTGGATCTGAGAGAGGCTGAATTTTGCAGCTCATCACTCCACTATTTTCCCTTTAAAAGTTATTTTGTTATGAAATATTTGTTACATATGAAAGAATAAAGGAAAGAAGTGATACATACAATCACTTTGGTATGGGATTCTTAAATGTTTATTTAGACCACCAAAAAAGTCTTTCAGCACAGAGAAAGCATTTGGTTGATTTTACCTCAGGGTACTTGTAGTTTCAACAAACTCATAGGGAAGTCAAGATATGTGAGAATGATACCTTTTATACACAGTGGTCTATGCTGCTTATGTCTAAATAAGCACATAAAATTTTAAAGCTATTTTCCGTCTTTCTTTGCTGTAGCCTGCATGCAGTTTCTATTCAGACCACCTGCAGCCACTCAGAACATTGAGATGAGATTCTAACAAATGAGTTATTTAATAAATTAGCAGTGCTTGCCTGAAACACATTTATGCTTGCAAAGTGCCATGACTTTACAGAATAACGTATCACCATTATTACTTTAAATTCTTAATATTCAAGTGTATTCTGATGTTGTGGGGTAGAACACCCTGTAGACATCTACAACTGGATGTAGACATCCAGTTGTTCGCAGGGTTGTGTTAATTCTCATACCTGTTTGTTGATTTTTGTCTACTTGAGCTACTAATTGTGAGAGTGCGGTATTAAGGTCCCCTATTACAGTAATGTTATTGCTTATTTGATTTTCTATGTCCATTAATGTTTGTTTTATGTAGTTGGGTGCACCAGTGTTTGGTGCACATATATTTATGGTTGTTATCTCTTCTTGGGAGTCTTCCCTTAATAAGTCTGTAGTGACCCTCTTTGTCTCTTTTGGTCAGTCTTGGCTTGAAGTTCACATTCAAGCCACGACTTGCAAATAAAATAGCTACGCTTGCTTTTTTTCTGGGATCCTGTTGCATAGAGCACTGTTTTCCATCCTTTGACTTTCAGTCGATGAATATCTTTTTGTGGTAAATGTGTTTCTTGAATGCAGAATATTGTTAGATCTTGCTTCTTGATCCATTCTGTGAGCCTATTTCTTTTGATTTGCGAATCAAGACCATTTACATTGATGGTTATAACAGGTATTGGAATATCTTTGTCCTATTATTTTCTTGTTGTTGGTTCTCTCCATGTCCCCTCTGTTTAGTTGCTTGTCCTGTCTGGTGGCTTTTTTGTGTTGGTGTTCTTGAGGTTGTGGTCTTCCTTTTCTTTTTCTAATATATGTTTCAGAGTATTCTGAAGAGCTGGTTTGAGGGTTCATGAGTTTCCTCAGGTTTTCTTTGTCATAGAAGTATCTTATTTCTCCATCAAGTCTGAAAGATAATTTTGCAGAGTACAACAATCTGGGTTGGAGTTCGTTTTCTCTTTGGGCTTGAAATACTTCATTCCAAGTTCTGGAGCTACTGGAGCTACTGGAGGATGTAGCTAATGATAATTTAACTTCTTCTTTTCCTATCCTTAAAAATTGAGTTTTAAAATCAAGCTAAATATATATTTTGTGTATAATATATTTTGTATACATAACTCATATGTAAGTGCTTCGATTGTGACTTCATTTTAATAATTGGTGATGCTTCTCTTTTTAAAGATTCTGGGTGAAAGAGAAAATTTATAGATGCTACTAGAATATGAGTTTTGAATAAATTGTGGTTGGAGGGTCTGGTAGAAATTGAAATTTCCTTTTAAATGTCACTTGCCTGGGTCAGCATCAGCTGCTGCTGTCATCAAGGAAAGTTCTTTTGTTTTATTTTGCTTTTGAGACAAGCTCTCTCTGTGTAGTTCAGGCTGGCCTTGAACTCAGAATCCTACTGCCTCAGCCTCGAAAATACTAGGATTATAGGCATTCACCACCATGCCCAGCTGCCAGGAGTGTTTTCATATTCCTGGATACCAGAAATTCCCTGGTTATCAAGTCTTCATTTGCACTGTTCATCACTGTCAATTAAATTGAAGCACTAGCTGTTGAATGCCCAGTCTGATGACCAGTAAAACCTTAAGTCATTTAACCATTTCCTCTCCTAAAAGTGAAATTGCGTGACTAGGTATGTGTATTCTTAGACTTTCTGATGACACTTTGAAGGAATATGCATATTTGGAAGCATTTTCTAGTTTGCAGTTACAGCCCAGATCGGGGATTAGTCACAGAGCAAAAAGCAGCATCCCTTTTTTTGTCATTTTGCACTTGTCATTTGACAAAAGAGGGTCAGTTTTGTAGCCTTTGCTACCACATTGGGGGGACTATTGATAGATGTTGTGCGTTTTCTGCATGTATTATAAACCAAAGGAAGTCATGTTAATTGTGTTTATTGTTGCTGATTCTGCCTATTTCAAAATTAGATTTTCTCAACGTAAGAAGAAATGAATTGCCATGGAGTAAGAGATGTGGCATTCAGTTATTTGTCTATGAATAGTGTGAGTGCTGACATTAGTGGGTCATTTTGTCTGCTTTTATAGCTTATGCCTTAAATAGCTGCACTGAAAAGGTGTGATGTTATAATAAAATTTACAAGAGGCTAAAGTAAATACTGATTGCTAAGGTAGCATATTTACAATTATTTAGTTGGTAGCTGTGGCGGTAGTGGTTGGGGACTATCATTATATCTTTAAACTCCAATTCAGACAGGTTTTTACTCATTTGCACTTCGGGTACTGCATGGTTATGAGTTGGATGAATAACATAGTGCACTTTGAGATCATAATGTTAAGTGAAATAAAAGACATACAAGCTTAAATATCATGGGGTTTCTCTTATATGAGAAACCTAAAACACATACATATGTGCGTGTGCGTGCGCACGCACGTATATGTTAAAGAATGAAATAAAAGATAATAGGAAACTGGGAGAGAGATCTTTTGCGAAAGTGAGAGAGCAAGAAATGGAGGGGGAGGGAGAGGAAGAGAGGGGGATAAAAGAAGAAGTCATATTCCGCACATGCACCAACTCACCGTGATGAATATAATCATCATGTACTGCAAATGTGTATTAACACAAATTTTAAAAAGAGAAACTGAAGAACTAAAAATATGGCTCTTCAGTTGGCTTTTTCTTTTTTTAAATTTTGTTTTGTTAAGAGTAGGAAAATTTATTGGAGAAAAGGAATGAGCAATAGAATTGGGGGAATGGGGAATAGAAATAGCTCCTGAGAGACAGGAGGGGCCCCACATGGGTTGCTGTAGTTGGCTTTTTCTTAATTTCTATTGTTAAGGAATAGCTAAAACATTCAAACTTGTGTGATGAAGAGTTTTTAAATTGTGCCTTCAGAATTACACAATAAGAAACTGTCAATGAGTCCTTGATTGATCAATATTGCCTGTCTCTATTTTCATGAGAAACCACTTTGAAGATATCAATATGTAATACAACAAGCATTGTTAATTTCCTACCACTTTGTTTGTAACTCTGTATTGTGTGTACTGTTCTTTTGCTATTTTGTAAAAGGTTGTCTGTCTGTTAATGTTTTCCTCCTTTTATTTTTAAAATAAAAAAAAGAAATCTAATTCTCATTGACAGTTACATGGTTTCATGACAATGCATACTTTTTTCTGCACTGATATACATACAGTCCCAGCACTATTTTATTTTTTCCTTTGAGAGAGTGGCTTGCAAAAGCCCTGAGTTGAGCAGGCTGGGCTCAAACTCCTGTTTTAGCCGCCCAGAGTGCTTGCATTGCAAGTGTACACTGCCATGCTCAGCTTACTTTTTGGGGAGCTACTGGGAGTTGAACTCAGGGGTGCTCTACCATTGAGCTATAGCCCCTGCCCTTCTACATTTATTTTGAGACAAGGTTTTGCTAAATAGCCTAGGTTGGCCTTCAATTTGTGATCCTCCCACCTCAGCTTGCAGAGTAGCTGAGATTATTGGCATGAGCCGCTGTGCCCAGCTACAATGTATACTTTTGATGATGCTAGCAGGGCATATTTTTTTGCAGTACTAGGGATTGAAACCAGTGCCTCTCACTAAGCTGTACCTCTGCTACTTTTTACACTTTTCTGTTTTGAGTCAGGGTCTCACCAAATCACTAAGTTGCCCAGGCTGGGCTTGTACTTACAATCTTTCAGCCTCAGCCTCTTGGAATGCTGGGATTATGGCACACCTGACTGCAATGCACTTTTCAAAAACCCCTTTACGTTAGACCTGGCATTTAGCAAAGATTTTTGTCAGATTTTATGAACTGTAAATTTTGAAAAACACATGATCAAGTCCCAAAAGAGGTTTAGCCCTGGAGTAGAGTTAGAAAAAGCTTCATGGTATGAGCTTTATCTTCTTTATATCAGTTTCAGCTTTTTCATATCACACATTGACTTTACAATGGTATTACAGAGGGAGTGTAAATTTACCAAACCCTCTACTTTAATAGTACTACTTCTTATTTCCATGTGTTCACACCATATGCATACACATATACAAATACATGTCAGTGTTCACAAAGGTTACCCCTTGACATGTAGCACATGCAAATATATCTGATTCATGTAAGGATAGCTATGATACTGCTCTCTTTGGAAGCATGTCACACAACCTTAGAACAGTATTGAATTATGATTTGAATGTCATGTGCTGAAAGTCTTTCAAGTGTTTATCACAGGTTAGGAAATAAACCTTTTTTGTTTTCTTTTTTTTTTTTTTCATTTTTTCCGTGTGATCTATTTTATCAGTTTGGTGCTAGATGTCTTTTCACTATGTGTTCAGCCAATCTTGGGCTCAGTATGATTGTAACATTTATCACTCTGGGCTGGAACTGCCTCCTTCTCAATGAAGATGCCTATGACATGTGAGCTAGTGGCTAACTGGTTTCTGTAGCTCAGCAGTGTGCAAGACCTGGCACAAGCCAGGAAACTACCAAAAGTTTGCTGAAAGAATAAAGCCATGAATGATTAGGGTGGCTGATAGATATAATGCTTTCAAGTTGTTTTGAAATGTGGAATCCTGTTTTGTATTGCTGTTCTTTCCTTCCCATTTTCCTGTAGCATTCCACTTCATGGTACTGGAGGTAAAATCTTCCCATGGTACCTTCCTTGAAAGCACAAATAAAAGACTCAGCATTGCTTGGCATGTTGGTGCACATCAGTAATCCCAGTGCTTCAGAGGCTGAGGCAGGAGGATCCTGAGTTCAAGGCCAGCCTGAGCTACATAGTTAGACTGTCTCCAAAAGGAAAAACAAGAAAGGCTGAGAAGAGCATTGTAGGACAGCCAGTTCTGTGGATGCTTTTCACAGATTTGGAACCTATTGATTACCATGAGCTGTGCAAGCATGTCGTAAATGATACTGAATGCATAGTAGGTACTCGGACAACACTTCCAAATATTTATTTTGACATTATACATGTATTGAATGCTATCTCAGAGTTTCTTTGATTTTAGTTGCCACATCTAATGATTTTTCCCATTTCAGACCGTGTTAAGTTACCCATATGTACCTTCAGCCCTATCAATGTAAAACTACCTGGTAAGTTTCCGTGCAGTTATCACTATGATAATCTTTAAGATGTCCTTCCAGATGATCGCTTTGAGGTGAATGAAAAGTGCACCTGTAGTAAGAGCCAAAGCCAAACACAGATGCAGTCTGTAATGATGATATTGGTGCACATATACCTGTTTGTTAATGTCAGAGCTTTAAAAATTGTTGCTTAACTCACAGGTATAAAAGTCATCTAACTGTACTTTCAATTTCACACATTAAAATGTGGTGGAGCATCTTTTCAAATGTTTATTGGCCATTTCTAATTCTTTCTCTGTGAAATGCCCATTTTTGTTATTTTCATTTATCTGTCATATACTTTCTTATTGGCAGATAATCTTTTATATATCTTCAATATTAAGTACTAATCTTTGCCAGTTGTATGTGTGTAAATATCTTCATCCTTTCTGTGACTTGATGTGTTTGTTACCTTCTTTTTGTTTGTTTTGTTTGTTTTGGGTATTGAACCCACTGTACTGTGATCTCCCACTTAGCTATTAACTATCCCCCAACCTTATCACTTTGTCATGTCTTTGGTGAAAGAAAATTCTTTTACGCTTTGTACTTCTTGCAGCCTGTTTAAAGAACTCTGTCCTATTCACATGTTATAACAATGGTGTTACATATTGATATCTTCAAATTGATTACTCAGGTAAACAAATATAGACATGTAAGATTGATCAAACAATTAAACATTAACTGTTCCTTCCAATAAAGCAATAGAAGTCAGTAGTACAATTATGTTAGCTATCCTTTGTATACATATATACATAATTTCCCTTCCTTTCTTTTCTCTTTTCCCTTATCCCAGTTGTTCTTTCCTTTTGAGCAGTTTCCTTTTGTTTCACAATGTCTATCATACCTCCTAGATTTTATTCACTCTTTCAGGTTCTTACACTGGTGAGAAAATATGGTATTTAACACATGCGGGTCTGATTTATTTCACTTATGAGTATGGTCTCTACTTGTGTCCATTTACCTATAAAAGCCTCAAGTTTACCTTTCTTTATCGCTGAGTTAATTTCCTATCACCTTGTCTGAAACTGTGTATTGCTTGTATTGTTTTTGTGTTATTTTGTAAATGTATGAGTGTTTGTTAATATGTTTTCATTCTTTTATCTTTAAAATAAAAAAAAAATCAGTGGTGGCAGACCTATGGCATGCATGTTATGTTTTTCTTTTAAGACAAAAGACACTAATGTATGAGTTGTTTTTTCTAAACTAAAATCTCCGTATTTAGGTTCAGTTGGTGTATTAGCACTTTGTGGTAAATAAGTGGCTTTTGGATTGCAGTTTGGGCACTTGTCTTTAAAAGGTTTGCCATCACTGGGTTATACAGATAATCTCCTATATTTTCTCTAATCTGGTTCCCAAAACTGTAGGATTTGAAATCTCATGCAGTGGATGACAATTACAACCAACCTGTTGGAGCTGAGAGGGTAGCTCAGTGGTAGAGCACTTGCTTAACCTGCCTACAGCTCTGAGTTCAACCCTCAGCATGGAAAAATAAAAGGAAAGAAAAGAAAACCCCAGCTCTCAGCTATCTGGGAATTGACAGATGTCCAAGGGCAAGTGCTATTCTCATTTGGATTCTCCTGTAGGATATCTGCTCAAGTAATGGTCTTGGCCTCTGATGATTTCCTTATCCTTCCAGCTAGCTCAGCTATGATTAAAAAGCATTTCATTTTTCTTTTCCTGTGCTATTTTCATATTTTGAAGCAGGAAGGCTTTGAGGAGTTTTAGTCTCCTATATGACCAGTAAATGAAGTTCTTCCATGTTTTTCACATTTGGAAACTCAAGCTTTTATATTCAAATGTGATATCTAATGTAAGAATTTTCTTTGTATATAAGACCTAAGATACATATATCAAAACATGAACCATTACCCTATTTGTGAGTGACCTAAAGAGGGAAAAGATGACTGGCATGCTGACGCTGGAGCAGTTTATGATTATTTGGGGAAGATGATGAAGAATTAAGATCTTTGCACAACTGTAATGCTAAACTTTTCATTGTCAGCCATTGCACACATCGTAACTTTTATACTAAATCCTTTAAATAATGTCAGTTTTTTATAACAGTGGCTAACATTTATTGAACACCTACATATACTAGGCACTGGTATAAATGAGTTATGGATATTAAAATCTTTATTGCAATAATCCTGCGAACTAGGTTCTAACATTTCCACCATTTTTGTGGTAAAATCTCAGATTCTTATAACTAAGAAGAGGCAGAGCTGGAGTTAGAAGCTAAGGGATCTGTTTCTAGAGCATGCATGCAAAAGTTCTATGCTGTATGACTTCTGCAAGAAATATGTACTTGTTAGAAAAACTCAGAATTTAATGTGTATCTAATTACCCAAGAGAAGAGCATGAAGATATAACCACGGGGTCAACTTGTTTGTGCTGTGATGTCATTGTAGTTTTCTTTTATGTACAACCTTTGCCCTTCCCCCTTAACATACATTTCTAAAAGTTGAACCTAGTTCTTGTGTTTTTTAATATTTTTATTAAAATAGATTTTTATGATTAAATTGCTTTGTAATGAAAAATGGACAAAATGTGTCCATTGTTCCAATGATCTATTTTCTTACAAATGAGAATTTTTCCTTGATTTTTGTAATAGCTTTATTGAGAGATTATTCACATAAAATACCATACAATTTAGCTATGTGAGTTCAGTATTTCTCACCACATTCACTGACTTTTGTAACCATCATTGTAGTAAATTTTAGAATATTTCCTTCTAGGGAGAATATTGGAATATTTATTAGAAATATTAGAATATTTCCGTCTAGGGAGAAGAACCCCCCCCTTTTTTAGCTATTATCTCCCTGATTCCCTCATTCTGCCCACAGCCCTAAGTAACTTCCAGTCTACTTTCTATCTCTCTACATGAGCCTATTCGTGGTATTTCACATAAATGAAATCCTATAATATGTGGCCTTGTGTCTTGCTTCTTTCATTTAGTATGATTTTTCAAGATTTATTCATATGGTATATATCAATTCTTCATTCCTTTTATTTCCAAATAACTTTTCATAGTATGGATATTTAACATTTTATTTACCCATTCTTTAGTTAGTAGACATTTTATTTTTACCTTTCAATTTTTATAATAGTTCTATTAACATTTAAACACATTTTTGTAATGATACATGCTTTCATTTCTCTTGGATATATGTTTGAAAACTTTGGTGGCTGTTTAAAATTAGGAAACTTATTATAGTAAAAGACACATTGCCATTAATCCCCTGCAAATACTCCCCCTGTCTTGAAGCACACTTCTCCCATAGATTTTGCCACTTTTTAAGCAGTTCTGGAAGTCCTTCTTCATGTCTTTAGTTATGCTGTCCTGGGTGCCTCAAGGTCCTGAGTCAACTCAACACGTTTGTCTTTCATGGTCATTTTGACTTTGGGAAAGAGCAAGAAGTCACACAGTGCCAGATCAGGTAAATAAATTGGATGAGGACACACCATGATGTTTTCTGAACCTGCCTATCTGTTGGATGACACCTGGCAGCAGCATTCACTGCCTTTTAAAGTCACACCTTTTAAAGACACTCATGAAGGACAACTTCCCGAACTGCCTCAGAACATGGCAAGACCAATGGGGTGTGTTTGAAGTGAGGGGAGCATTCTGAGAGGGATTAATGACAATGTGTCTTTTACTGTAATCATTTTTTAATTCAAACGTTCACATTATAGTTTGAGCACACCTCTTATTTCTAGAGGTAGAATTACATTGTACTAGGCCATATGTTTGTGGCCTATATTTATTTATAAACGCTGTTTATTTTTTGGGAAATTGCAAAACTGTTTTCCTTATGAACTGAACCAATTTATAGTCCCAGGAAAAGTATATGAGAATTCCAGTTTGTCCACATATTGCCAACACTTATAATTGTCCATATGTTTCATTGTAGTCATCCTCATGGGTATGAAGTGGTGTCCTTGTGCTTCAAATATACATTTCTTTGGTAACTAAATCATGTCGAGCATCTTTGCATGTACTTAATTGTCATTTATATGTCTTATTTGTTAGGTACATCTACTCAGATCTTTTGCCCACTTCTATTTATCTCTTTATTATTTGTAAGTATTCCTTATGTAATCTGTGTTCATGTCTCTTTAAGATATATGATTTACAAATATATTTTCCCATTTTCTGGTCATCTTTTCTCTCTGATAATTTCCTTGAAACACAGATGTTTTAATTTTATATGGATGTGGTGGTATACATCTATAATCCAAGCACTCTGGGAGTCTGAGGCAGGAGGATCACAAATTCAAGCCCAGTGTGGGCAACTCAAAGATTCATTGAGACCCTGTCTTAAAATAAAAAAATAAGGAAGGCTGGGATTGTAGCTCAGTGCCAAAGCCTTGGGTTCAATTCCCAGTACCGCAAGCAAAGTAAACCAAAGTCAAACCAAAACAAAAGTAAACCAACTAAAAAAGTTAATTTTGGTGAAGTCTAGTTTATCTGTTTTTTTTTTTCCTACTGTCACTTGTACTTTTGGTGTCATATGTAAGAAATCTTTGCCTAATGCAAAGATTTACTTCTGTATTTTATTTTTAGCTCATATCTTAGTATTAGATCCATTTTTAGTAAATTTCTATATATGATGGATAAAGCTGTCCTGTTATCCCTGGACCATTTGTTGAAAAGACTATTCTTTTCCCATTTAGTGAACTTGTCCTTGTCAAAAGTCAATTAACTTTAAATATATGGGCTACATTTTGGATTCTTCAGTTTCATTCTGTTGAAGATCTTTATGTCTGTCCTTAGGCCAGTAAAGCACTGTCTTGTTTATTGTAGCTTTGTCCTCAGTTTTGAAATCAAGATTTTTTTGTACCGCTTAGTTTTAACATTACTTAGGTCAATCTAGTCCCCTGACTTCTCTGTGACTTATAGGTTCTCCTTGTCAATTTGTGTAAGAGTGAAAGCCAGCGTTTTTTTTTTTTTTGCTAAGAGTTGTTTTGAATGAGTATAACAATTTGGGGCTGTAGTACAACCTTAGTAATGTTTTCCAATGCAGGGAAATTGGATAACTACATTTATTTAGAGCTTTAATTTTTTTCAATAATATCTTGTCATTTTCAGAGTACAAGTTTTTCATGTATACTTTGCACAATAGAAATACAATTGATTTTACATATTGATCTTGTATCCTGCACACTTGCTAAACTTCTTTGTTCATTTTAACAGGAGTGTGTGTGTATATAGTTTCTGTATACAATACCCTGTCATATCTGAATAGAGATAGCTTTGCCTCTTCTTTTGAAAAAAATGACTGTGTGTTGGGGGTTCCCCAAAACCACCCCAGGTGAGAGTATTTCCTAGGTGGACTTAGAGGACTTAAAATATAATCATGTTCATAGGCAATATTCATTATAAGATATATGTACAGTTTCTGGATATATATCTGTTAATTATAAAGATGTTGGATTTTTATTCCAGATTTCCTGTTTTTCTTCTTCTTTGTTACATATATTTTTATTAGTGCATGCCCACAGTGTATGATAGTGATGTTCATTTTGGGGAATTAGTGCATGCATACCGTATCTTGATTAGTTGTGATCTCCTTACTCCTTTTTCCTTCCCCCCCTCCTCCTGACCTCCTTCCCCTTCTCCCAAAGTCTGCCTTCTTGTTTCCTATCATCTCTGCTTTATTTTATTCATTTATCTTCTTTTATGATTATATTTGATTAGTTTTATGACATTTAATACACAGTTTAGAAAACAAATAAATGAAGAACAGTCAAATCTAAGGATGACATTCATACCTGAGATACATGTAGATTTCACTAATACTGATGTTTGAAAAAGTGAGCCCTTTAAAATAGAACTCATACAAAGTTTTATTTGGAGTTTTATAACTCATGAGAAAGAGCCCTCCTCTTCTTTTTCCCCTGTAATTCCTACATTTTGTGCTATATATCCAGCGCAAGTTGAATTCTAGGGACGCGTCAGTGAATTGCCCGAGATTATACTGAATGATGGTAGCTAAGTGGCTGTAGAATCTGCCACTTTCTACATTACTGCTGTTCTGTTGCAGGGTGGCCTGCTTGAGCAACACCTGACCTGCCAAGTCCGTTGATTCTGGATCAGGGGCCATTCAGGAGCCCGCTTTCCTCCTCTGGAGCCTATTCAGGTTTCTACCATTTGCTTCTAGCCTTGCTTTCCCACTATAGCTAGACCATGCTTTGTATTCAGACTACATCAGTCCACGTACAGTCCCTGATTCCTTCACCTCCTCCTGTATTAGGGCCTTGTTTCTTTCACTTGGGATCTCTTCTGTTCCTCTTTTCATGTATCTGAATTTTACATTTCAAGGCCCAGCTCCCATGTTACATCATGTGTGAAACCTTCCCTTTTCTCTCTCCTTTAATTCAGATGTAATAAGCCTTCCCTTCCACGTACTGTGCGTTGTGCATTTCCCTGATAGCATATACGGTACTCTACCTTATATTATGGGCAGTAGTTTATATGTTATATCTTCTGTGAATTTGTAAGCTGTAGGAGGTGAGGAACTGTATTCATATTTCCATGGGCCACAGCACCTAGCAGAGAAGATCAAATAGGAACTCAGTAGGTGTTTGTTGAATTGAATTACAACAGATTGGAAAGTGGCTCCTGTACGTGTTAGCAGAACAATTTAGCGTGACTCTTGGTTTTACATTGCTAGTACAGAATTATGAGTCTTTCATACTGTACCTTTATTGCAGAACAAAGTACTACATAGTTTGTTCTACTGTAGTCTAATAGGAATTCATTTTGTGATGTTTCTGCCTTTTAGAGCATAACATTTGTCAAGGCAGCATTTCAATTTGTTGCATGTGCTGAGACATTACTGTTTACAGATGGTATAGGGTATCTGTCATTCAGATTGAAGGGAAAAATTGCACTCATAGAGTCCCATCTGCCTTGCAACAGGATTTAAAACTCACAATAAAATCTAATTTTCTCTATCCTACACATCAGCAATGGGGAGCTTTCAAAGAAATGACTGCAATCATTGTTAAGAATTTCAGGCTGTAAAAATAATAGTTTCTTGCATAAACTTGTTTATAAACGTTCTTGATATAGTTTCGGATGAAACGCACCCTTGGAGGAAAATGTGAGTTTTGAAGCCATAGCTAGTTAATAATTTGCACTGGAGCTAGTTGAGCATATTCTTCTGAGTACAGATTTTAGATGGCCTGTCTGAAGGTTAGGGAACCAGACACAGGACAATGTGAAAGCTTTTCTAAATCTACTATACTCTAGTTTGAGTGTGAGCAGAGCCTGACACCTGGAACTTGTTCAATCTGAGTCTCTTGAATAAATAAATTTATTGACAGTAGCCCTTCTGAACCTGTTTTGTCACCGGTAGGAGGAGGGTTGTATTAATATCTACCTTGCAGGATGGTTTCTAGGACCAGAAAAACAGCATTTACAATGCCTTGTGCAGTGCCTGGCAAATGCTAGCGGCTCTGCAAATGCCATCTGATGTTAATCATTTACTACATTCCCCCCAATCCCTGCTATCATATTGGTGGTGGCAGTGGGCTGATTGCTATGATCTTTCTGGTTGACATTTCCTTTATTTTGCTTTCTGTTTTTATTTGTTTGTACACCATTTTTGCCTCATTTTTAGGAAAGCATATGTGAATAGAGGCACTGCTCTTTTAAGGACTTTATTAACCATGATGGCCCTGTTGTGCTTGGACAAAGTGGCATGTGTGCGGATCATGGGTCAGAGCTCGAGTTCTTGTGTTGCGTATGAATAAGAGCCCTAGAGAGGGGATAAATGGACATAAGAGGGTGTCTCTGTGAAATCAAAGCTTGGTCATTGGATTGATTGTTATTATATTCCAGGATCTGAAGTAAAAACACTTTTGATAAAATGGGAAGGCTTGTAGATACCAATTTACTTAACTTTTTAAATGGTCATTTTCTCCATGGGAGTCATTAATAAGCTCAGCAGAATTTAAGTTCTCTGGAACGGTAATCTGTACCTCAATCATGGAGGCATAGAGTCTTGGCGAAGTAAGACCTGAAAGATCACTGATTCCACCCCATATAGATGCTTGAATGTCCTCTGTGCCAAACTCATTGGAGAGTTGCATGGTCTTTGAATGGTACTAGATTAAAAATTATTTCTCTATCTACCATGGCAGTCATTTCATTTGCTGATAGCTCTGACATTTAAAATAAAGTACCTCTTCATATGGTGTATTTATAGCTTTTTCTGTTTCTTTCTATTTGTCTTCTTTCTCTGAGGGGAAAAAAATCAAACAGACAAGCAACCAAAGGAATACTTGATTAAATAGGTTTGGAAAACACTGCATACATACGCCATACCAAAGGAGTCACGGTGTGTATGGGTATTTGCCGGGAAATATTGCTGCGTTTAATCCTCAGTATTTCTCAAACTGATTTGATTGTGAGCCTTTCCTTTCCCCTAGAACATCCACCTAAAAACAGCTTAGCATCATATTTGATGGCTAGCAGGTGCTCAATAAATATTTGTTTAAAAAGTGAATGAGTGAAAGATAAATCTGTGAATTGTAAAGTTCACTGTATATCAAGGTGACACCTGTTCTGTCTGCATTTCTGCAAATGACATCAAAACAGAGCAACTGATTGTATGGATATACCTTCTTTCCCTCTGAATCATCCCAAACCTATGAATTTCCATACCTTATAGGACTTTAAAACTTCATATTTGAATTTGGAGCTTGTATCCTCATTTGCACAACTACCCTTTTTTATTACAAAAGAAATATCAGTGGTATTTCTGCCATTTATGTCAAGGTAATGGAAGCCTGACTCTTGAATTCTTGTCATGTGTACATGGTAGAATGAGTGAATTGGCAAGCATGCTCCTTAGCATTTGTTTCCAGTTCGTGCCTGTTGTGTTTGATTGCATAAGCATGAGAGTCTTCAGCAGAGCTAATAAAGATATGCTCCATTAAGGTGTTTTCAGGGGTGTTTGTCAGATTATCTACTGAGTTACAGCCCTTAGTTTGGGTTTTCAACGAGTTGTTGTTAGGCTTAACAACTCGTCCAAAGTAGGGAGAACGCATGCCTTGTATTTGTGCTTAATTGAACTTCCCACATAGAACAGCTTGAGAAGCTTCCTATGAAATGTTCATCCGGCCAACGAGAAACCTGCTGTAATGTGGACTTGATCCCGCTTTGGTGAGCTAGGCTTTTTATTTCTCAGTCTGTAGCGTAGAATAGTTTAAAGGGTCAGCAAGAGAAACACTGTAAATCATTTGTCACTCTTGGATTTTGGAGGAAACCTGTGTAAGTGCAAGAGGGTCAGATACAAAGTAGGTGTAGCACAGGGTCAGGACTTCCCGTCTAGTACTCTGCTACTCTTTTGTTCTGTGCAATAGTCTCATTTTGTCCTCTAAGTCTGCTCAGAGATAACTGTGTATTTTGTTCCCTTTCCTGGGTTCTTTTCCCTTCTTCTTGTTTCCAAACCAAGACTTAGTAATTTCTTCAAGTACCAATATCTTCTCTTATCATTATTTTTATCCTTTTTATTTTTTATGGAAATATTATTTGACTGGCACAATTGTGTGAAACATTCTAGGAATAGAAAATAGCAATTTTTTTTTTATGCCTGTGGATTTTATTTGTTGGATCTCATAGAATGTGAAGGGCTTTAGCATTTGCTATACTGTACCCGCTTCCAAAATGGGGGTCTTGGGGGAAGAGAGGGGAGTGATTACAGAGCAATGAGTGGCTCAGCTAGTGTGAGGTCCTGGCCCTGGTCCTCCCACTCCCAGCCGCTTTGCTGAAGCCTCTCCTATTACACGAATGTCTAAATTGTCTAGTGAATAGACATAATTTCTATAGCTGTGCAAGAGTCTGAGAGGGTATGGGAAGAATTGAGTTCTGCATATTAGTACTTCCAGATCTGCCATCAAACATAAAATTCTTCAATTTATCTTTAGAGGTATTCCTACTGATCAAATAGGGAAAAATTTGCATCTCTTATTCTGCAGGATGTTGAACGTTCTTCCGTTTAAACCGTACACCGCACTGGCACTTTTTGTACTCTTGTGAGGACAGAGAGAATTGTAGTTCTCTTTTCATAATCTTTCTTCCATGTCTGCTGGCCTAAAAATATCAGTGGGTCACATGTTCATGACTGTTTAGGCATATTCTTTTATGTGAAGAAACACACAGCATTGGAAGAATAATTGCAACATCAGTATGCATTCCTTGGCCTGGGATGTACCAGGAACTTGAACATGAATATAAATCTGTGCATGTTAATTATGTTCTTAAAAATTGATTTTTATGTTCTGATCCTTTGCAGGTTTTAATGACTTGTACCATATGAAAATAAATGTGTCAATTAATTGTTTTATGTTTCAAATCTGGGGAACTTATTCTCTAAGAGACCATATTCTACTGCCCAGTGTGACTCACTGAGAGCTTGTTTAATTCCCTTGAGAAGTATTGGCCTTGAAAAACCATATCCATATGGTGTGATCCGAGGAGCACTAGGAACGGTGATCTGCTACCGGTCTGACACCACTGGAGACCAAGACTTTGAAGGCTCTTTTCATCGGAGAGCAGGTGGAAAATGTGGCATTAGTAAGAGATGTAGAACCACAGGCATTAAAACCAGCAATCCAAAATAGCTTGTTTCGGTGACCTATTTTCTTTCAAAAAGTTATCCTTGTTCATAGAACAGAGGCAGATAATGGACTTTGATTTTCGGCCCCCATAGAGTTCAGTAGATTTGAACATTTCAAGTTAGCACTTAGGATTTGGGACAGTCAAAACATATTGAACAAGGCCACAGACTGCTTTATCTGTAATGATAAGAGATGAGTTACAATGCTATTGTTTGTTGAACACCTGCTGTTACGCCAGCTATTTTACATTCCATTGGCATAGCACCGTATGAGATAGATATTGTTATGCCTTGTTTGTAGATGAGGAAACTAAGGCTCTGGGAAGCTAAGTAAGTTACCCATGTTTGTACAGCTAGCGAATGCAACAAGCTGGATTTGAATCCAGGTCTGTGTGACTCAGAAGCCCACATGGCGTTCTACTACACTGAGCTCTTCACAGATTTCCTTCCTGACTTGTAAGAAGGAAAAATAATACCTCCTTCACAGGTATTTTAAGGGCCCGGTAAGATAAAAGGTCCTAAAAGTTCTCTGTTATTACTAGCACAGATTTGTAGAAAGAAAAGCAGCATTATCAGGAGTAGAAGACAGTGTGTTGCAGGGTTTCCACATGGCTATCCACCCTTCAAATAAATCTGGATGTTCTGGAGTTTGTACTTTTGTCCTCGACTTTGGGGCAAGTGAGAGTAGTTTGCATCCTGGATAGATTATTCTAAGAATATCTAGGATGCTGGGCCTGCGTGCCCAGTGCTGTTTTCAGGAGCGTAATTTGCCGGGCCTGTAGATGAGAGGGGAAAGAGGAGATCAATGGTGTATCTGGAAAAGGAGATCCACTGGGACACAAGAGGTCTTTTGGCTGCAAGAATAAACCATGGATGTTTCTAGCTATGGTTTAACATAGGTGTTTCTTCTTTTCTCATTTTCATAGAAAGAGAGCTACTACTCTGTGTGAAGGATATCAGTCATTTCTTAATGCAAGACATCGCCTTCCTGTCTGGTAAGCAAACTTTCTCATGCATTTAGTGCAGATAAATGTATGAATTGATCAGCAGGGTTAATTTGCCATGTATTATGTAGTTCTTTTTCTCTATTCATATGCACAACTAAGAAGCATTATTTGAATAAACTTTAATTTATTGCATACCTAGTTGCTAAACAAATGGACATTACTAGAATATTTAGATGTTTTAAAGATGTTTAAATATATAATTAAGACTAAGTTTACCACTTTTGGGCATGTAACATTCAGACAAGTGTTCAGATACCTGCGAGGGAGAAATGTGGCTATCTCTCTCCTAGGTGGGAACAGGCTGGGTGGGATGGTAGCAGTCAAGGTAGCTTACTGGGATTTTCCTTTTCTCCTCCACTGTAGCTCTGATTACTCAAAGGTTTATTGCAAATATCAGCACGTCACCCTAATAAAGCAGCAGGTGTTGACTTTTGTTTGTAGAATTTCACTTATGCATGCTAAAAAACTTAATTTTCTCAAATATGTATATGTATTTATATGATTTTTGAATATTGTGCTAAAATACACATAATAAATATTATGTCCACAAAATATGTACTAATAAAAATCATAAAGTAAGCTAAGAAATTTGCCACTCCAACCATTTGTAAGAGTACAGTTCAGCAGGATTAAGTATATTCACATTTTTGTGCAGCCGTTTCTACTATAAATCTTCAGAATGCTTTGCATCTTGCAAAATTGAAACTGTACCTATTAAACAGTAACTCCCCATTCTCTTCTCTCCTCCTTTTACTCCTGAAATGGCCATTTTCCTTCTGTCTCTGTGAATTTAATGATTCTAGAGACCGAATATAAGTATAATCATATAGTATTTGTCATTTTGTGACCAGCTTTGTCACTTAACATACCATCCTCAAATTTCCTCCATGTTGTATCATATACCAGATTTTTTTCCTTTTTAAAGCTGAATAATATTCCATTGTGTGTATATACTACATTTTGTTTATTCATTCCATCATTGATAGATAACAGTACTTGGGTTGCTTCTGCCTTTGGTTTATCACGAATAATGCCACTAAACAACAGTATATATTTTTAGAGGCATAATTATGGCAAACCATCCCCCCCTTTTGCTCCTGGTTAGATTCTTGGGAAAATTTTGCTTAAAAACAAGCAAATTCTTTTTAAGTATTAGAGTAATTTGAATAATACTATTAAACATGTTTATATTCAACTGAGAAAAGAAAAAAATATTATTATATGCATCACTTTTGTGTAAATGAGTACCTCTTGTTTGTTGACAGTATGAAACTAACATTCCCTTTCAATATTTATTTCTTCTGAAATGACATCTACATGCTCATTTTACTAAACAAGCATTTACTTTATATGTGATCCTAATTGGACACTTAAGTCTGGCCTCTGCTTTTTAATGATTATAATTTGTTTTAAGTGTGTATTAGTGGGGATGTAATTAACGGGACTTTATTTTTTTTAAATAAAGGACAAAAATGTGTGACACAGTATTGCTTCTTTATCTGCAGTTTTGCTTTTTGAAGTTTCAGTTACCCATGATCAAGTTTGGTCTGAAAATATTGAATGGAAAATTCTAGAAACAATTCATGTTTTTAATAGTATGGCCTTCTGAGTAAGGTGATAAATCTACTGTCATACTCTGTGCAGCCTAGGATGTCAATCATCCTTTTGTCTAGCATATCATGACTGTATAAATGACCAGACTTTTAGTAACTCAGTAACCGTCTTAGTTACCAGATTGACTGACATGGTATCACAATGCTTGTATTCAGTTAACTGTTATTTTTCTTAATGAGGGCCCTAAAGCACAAGAATAGTGATGCAGAGCCTAGGGTTGTAGTTCAAGGATACAATGGTTGCCCAGCCGGTAGTGGCCCTGGGTTCCATTCCCCACACTGTCAAAAAAGATCATGTTGCCGAGGAGCCATCAGGGAAGGATAAAGCATGGAAGGATAGATTAACTCTGGTACTGTATGCAACCCTGCAGGGCATATAGGAAAAAGCATTTGCACTGGATTGGATGCTGTATTTAGTTTCAGGCCACTGAGGATCTTGGAATGTATGCCCAAGGATAAATGTGGACTACTCTTCTGTCTTAGTAAAGTTAGTGGTGTGTTAGGTTCACTTTTAAAATTTGGAGGTTTTACAATTAGCAATGTCTCCTGGGCACTTGCCTAACATGCAGGAGGCCCTAGCATCCCCAGCACCAACAAAACAAAGCAAAGCAAAGCAAAACAAAACAAAGTAAAACAACACACACACCCAGCCCAAGCACCAGAAAACACTGATAATCTTTGGGTGGAGGGAGTGCGGGGGATGGAACCCAGGGTCTCATGGATGCTAGCAAGTGCTTTGCCCCTGGTCCTCCGTGTTTTCTAAACTGTGTTCTGAACTGAACCATTTTAGGGCTTCCTGCCCTGATGTGGAGGCTCTCCAGAGTATTCCTCCTCTGTTTTCTGTACTTGTTTTTACATTGTTTCTGTTTGTGGTTTCCTTTGAAGGAAACTTTCCCAATTGAGAAAAAGAATGAAAACCTCCCCATTGAGACTATAAATAGCTCTTTTGTTTTATTCTCAAAAATTTACTATCTGGTACAGTACTTGTAGGTGCTCAGTGATAGTGATAGTTTATAGATTAGTCTGTGATAATTGACCCTCAGAGGAACCATATATCCTTTACTTTGATAGGTAATTTGTCTAAGTGATAGATGGTTCCAACTTTAACTAGAGTGTTCAGCCAGCTTGTTGGGCAAATGTATAGTTATATACACAGAATATATATTAAATTATATAGTATTTATATAATTAGTCTTATACAGGTCTTTTGTTTAATGATTTGGTAAATTCCTTGGTTCAGAGTTGTACAGTTTCTTTTTTGAATTCTTTGAAAACTCTTGGGTGGATGCCATCCTTTTCAGTGACTATCTTCACCCTGCTCCTTAGTTTTAGCGTATCATGTACTGCAAATCAATCATTTGAGTTAATAATTTTGCCTAGTTTGAGTCAAAAGATAATTTAGGAATGAGTACTAGTCTTCAAGTTTTTCTTAATAAGATTAAGGGAAATGATTAATTTGATTTTTTTCCATTTGAACTAGAGAAGAATACGAATTCTATTTTTATCAGAGTGCCCTATAGATGTCAAATAGCTCACGTTGGTTGAGACTTTATTCAAAGTCTTACACAATTTTTGCCTTCGTGTCCTATCAATTATTGAGAGATGAGTGGTGAAATTTCTGACTAAAATTATGGATTTGTCTATTTCTCCTAATAGATCCATCAATTTTTGCTTCATATATTTTGAAGTTCTTTTGTTATATCCACGCATTTAGGATTATGTCCCCTAAATGAACTTCTTACTTACTAGTCCTATTCTTGGCTCTGAAGTCTACTTTATCTAAATTTAAACTTCTTTTTGACCAATATTAATGTGGTATGTCTTTTTCCATCCTTTTGCTTTTACTATATTGTACTTTTATGTTTAAAATGTGTTTTCCTATAGGCAGCATATGGTTGGGTCTTGTTTCTTTGAAATCCAATTTCATGGGGCTGGGGACTTAGCTCAGAGGCAAAAGCGCCTGCCTGGCAAGTGCAAGGTTGTGAGTTCGGTTCCTGGTACCGGAGAAAAACCAAAAAACCAAAAAAAAAGAAATCCAATTTGATGATCTCTACCTTCTAAATATAACATCTAGATTATTTACATTTAACATGATTAATCATGTGGTTAGATTTAAATCTGCCATGTTGGTATTTATTTTCTCTTTCATTTGTTTGTGGTTTTTGCCATTTCTGCCTTCTTTTGGGTTATTTTTGTCATTCCATTTTTAACTCTTTTGCATTTGTCATATTTTTATTACGCATTGAATTAAAAACTTTTTATATAGGCACTTACATTCAGCCAAATAAGAATTACAACCAAATCTGTGAAAAGTTTTTATTAGTGAGCTCAATTTAAAGACGCCCCCCAACAACTTTTTTCCTAAAATAATTTTTCAAACTCCATTTGGCACTTAATATTATTGAGTACCTATTCTGTACACAGGTATTAGGCCAGCTGCCTAAACACATATAAAGCTCATCTTTGCACTTAGGTGATTTTCATCAGTGTGTCTCATCTTTCATGCAGGGTGGAGCTACAGGTCTAGGTGGAGGGGCAGGTGGCAAGATGGTAATTTACCCCAAAATGAAAGCTCAGGATTATTCCTGACCAAGAATTCCAGTAACACTCATCCCTGCTCTAGAGTTCTGTGCACATGAGCTCAGGGTATCCTCACCTACAACCCCTAAATCCATGCTTCTCCAGGGCTGGGGTCACCAACCTGGTTGAGATACTGCTGGATGCAACTGCCCCAGCTTCATGGTGCAAGGGCCTGGGGGCTGCCTCAATTCTCTCTCCCATGTGTACTTCGAGCCCCCGCCAGGTTACACATTGAATTTTGCCCATAGAGAATTTGTGATCTTTCTATGTGTTGAACTAAAGTCCCCTATACTGCTACTACTTGAATTTCCTCTGTTTTTCCTTTCACAAATATATTAGATCCTCACTTGTTTCCTATAGATCATACCATGTAGTTTTTCATGCTTATCATGACTTTATGAGGCTGATTTCTATTCAGTTTTCTACTTGTTTTCAGGCTGTCGATCAGTCATTTAGAATTTAGGCTCATAGTTATTTCCCAGTTTCCCTTAGCTGTCCAACTTGGGCAGCCAGCTGTTTCTTCAGCCACGTTTATTATACATATTTCATGAAATCTGCCAGTGTTTAACGTGCTAGGAGCTTGGTGCTATTTTGGTTTATGTGGAGATCATCATCCTTAAAGAAGCTGCACTGACTCCAAACAGTATTTAAATCTGAAATATCCTTCCTTATGTTGCTGTCATATAAGTTAATGTAGCTGATTTTGTTCTACTGTTTTAGGGGGCCGAGGAAAGGACAATGCCTGGATTATTACATTTCCAGAAAACTGTAACTTCAAATGTATACCAGAAGAAGTAATAGGAAAAGTGCTCACTTACCTGACATCTATTGTAAGGTATATTGCTTTATATTAAATGTCTGTTTGAGTGTTGTAACATTATAATGGCTTAGTATAGCTATTATCATTAGCTAATTGTAATACTATTATTAATATCAATTCTAAATTGATGTTAGGATTATTGGGAACTAGAATGCTTTAAAGTGGAAAGTTTAAAAAGCTGCATTAGAGATTTTTTATGTTGAAGACAAAACTTTTTAAAGGAAGCATTTTCCAATTACTTGCCCTGAAGAATAAGAAAACATAAATCTAGGATGATAACATTTGAGGAGCTTTATGAACAAAAATCAAGTCTTAGAAGAGTGAATTTATAGTATACTTGTTGAAGCTGAAAGATGATCTTTTTAGGGCAAATAAAAGGTACACAATCCATTAAACTTACTTTCCTCAAGAAACAGACTAGAGATACAAAAATGTATTTAACAGTATTTTTCTGAATGAATGGATCACTAGCTTTTGATGGATTGCCATGAAAAGTTAAATCTGATGCCATGAAGGACAGCTGTCCCTGGGTTTTCCCATGCCCAAGACTGCAATATTCCAACTCCATTTTCGCAACCTATCTCCATGACACCATCCCTTTCCTATTTAAAGATTGGCAGTAGTGTCGAAAAAGAAAATTTTAAATAGAGAGTAGAAGAACAGAGAATTAAATTGGTTTTTTGAGATACCACTTGTAATAGATTTTCAAATCTAAATCTGTCTTCAAATATCAAATGAGAATGAAATATTCGAAAACAAAGACATATAAAGCAGATTTGGGTTATTACTAACAGAAAATTATTATTTCCTCTTATCTTACAGGCAAAATGGGTCTGACTCCCAGTTTACCCTTATTCTGGATAGGAGACTGGATACATGGTCATCTCTCAAAATCTCTCTCCAGAAAATCTCAGTGAGTGCCTGCATACTCTGTAATAATTACTTAGTTTTGTTTTACATCATACTTTCTGTTTGCGGGGCATGGATTATTTGGATACTGATGGAGAGAGTGAAAAGCATGAGGTAGGAAGAAGGGAAGATAGGAAGAAGGTTTTGTGCGGTAGACTGTGGCGAACAACTCCCCTAATGTCAAACTTATTGTGAAGGGATGAATAGTTAGTGATTTAGGTAATGGATGAGGAAAGCCTCATGGTTCTGTATGCCTTTCAGAGCAAGGCGTGTTTTATGAGAGTTTAAAGAAATGGAAATAACCTTGTTGTATACTCACTGTATGCAGAAAAGTATAAAGAAGAAAGTTTAACACAATAGCAATCCAACCACCCACAAATTAGCACATTGTAACACTTTGATGGTGTACATCTTTTTAAGCTTGTGTGTTTTATAGGGAAAGGTAGGGAAGTGCGTCACCTGTGAAATGAGGTACCGCCCATACTGGAATTTTATTCCCTAGCTTCCAGAGACAGAGACAGAGACAGGAGAAAGGCACAGTGTTCCTAAAAATAGTAATATGAGAAATAATATTGTGTCCACAGTCAAGATGGTTTTTTACATTATTAGGCTGTCAAGATGTAGTCACATTGTTCAACACAATCATGGGTGATGTACCCCTGTAATCCCAGTGCTCTGGGAGGCTGAGGCAGGAGACTATTAAGTTCTAGTCCAGCTTGGGCAATTTAGTGACCTAATAAAACTGTCTCACAAAACATAAAAGAAATGTCTGGGGATATAGTTCAGTACACAGGCTCTAGGTTCAATTTCCCAATAATCCCTCCCCTCCAAAATGAAGGAGATAAGGAACTCACAGACTCCTTCTGAGCTGATAAGATTGGAGTTGTCTGTGCAAGTTCCATGTGGCCCACTCCTTTTATCAGACCAGAGTTGCCAGGAAGCAGCATGATTTTTTCTTTGAGATTCCCATATCATCAACCACTTGAAATTTTTTTCTTTGTACTTCACATTCTTTTTTTTCAATTACTGTTTTTTAAAATCAGAAAACTCAGCAATATGTAATGCAGTGGGAAGTTAAATTTTTTTAACTGATACATAAAAGCCTAAAAACCGTACATATTTATTGGATATCACGTGATGTTTGGATACCTGTGTACACAGGAATCACGGTAAACGTATCTGTCTCTTCAAAGATTGATCATTTATTTGCAGTGAAAAACACTCAAAATATTTTCTTGTTTTTTCATTCTTTTTTTAATCGGTGTGTGTTTGCAGTACGTGATGATTACATTGATTGTGGGGAGTTTGTAGTGTACAGAACGCATCTTCATTCTGTTTTCTGTCTTCCCATTTCATCCCTTCCTGCACCTTCCACCTCTTGCTCCCCTTCCCATTTGCAAAGGCTCTATTTCCACTTTTTCTTCAATTTTCTTTGTGTAAATCCCTTTTCGCTTCCTTCCCTCTCCCTCCCTCCATCTCTTTTTCCCTTCTCATTTGACAAAAGATCTCCCTACTTCCTATTATCGGTCTTTTATTTCACTGTTCATTTATATTTTGAAATAGGCAGTACACCATTGTTATGTAGTCACCCTGCCAAGCGATAGCATACCACAGCTCCCTGCTCCTGTCACTACAACCAACCTGACCCCAATACTAACACTCACATGGTAAAATCAGTGAGATCATTATTCATACCTAGCATGAATTGCCTCATCTTGGGTATCAGCAAAGTGGTTTTTCTTTTTTATGTGTTTTAAAAAGATACTTAACAATAACACAGAAAAGAGAATAGTAGATCCAAACAAGTTACTAAATTAAAATAGAAAAAAAATTCCTTTGTATATTTTTGCTTTTTCAAAAGCATTTGCATTTACTAAATAGTGTTGATTCTCCTTCCTGCTTAAGTACTGTAGGCAAGTATCACTATAATTGCCCCATACATGATGAAATTAAGGTTATGTGATGAATCAAAGGTCAAATAGTTAAGAAACTAAAAGATCCAGAGCAAAAATTGGAATTTTAGAAATTCCTATTGGGACCCTTTCTACCTGTTATTTTCTATCATTTTCCAAATGACCTATGGATACATAACTAAATTCAGTGCTTTTTAGCAAAAGGTAGGATTTCTTTGGAGTGAGTACCTCTGTCTCTCATAGATTATTGAACCCTATAATTGGAGCTAAATAAAAGCTATTTCCCTTGTGGCTTCTTAGGTTGGTCTTTGGGTTTGTTGAATACATTTTGGTTTATGCCAATAATTAATACTTTTATACTAGATGTAGCACTTCTTGCAAGAAAACATTTTTTTTACTGCCTGGCTTTTTTACGTTTGGGCAACACTGGCTGGCTTGATTAAATTAATTTTCATTGTCTGACTAATTGGCATATGACACTAGTCCTTTGGTAAAATTTTGCTGCTATTAATAAAATTGGTTACTTGGGGGCTGGGGATTTAGCTCAGTGGTACAGCGCCTGCCTGGCAAGCGCGAGGTCGTGAGTTTGTACCAGACAAAAAAAAAAAACAAGAAAATAAAAAAACAAACAAACAAACAAAAAAACAGGTTAAATAGGTTACTTAGCACAGAGGTCTTTTTTTCCATAAGAGAGAAATATAAGATCAGGTCTTGATCTTATCAATTAAAGATCAACAGAGGGGTAATGACTCATTTCTTGGGCGGGGCTACTCCCCTTTCTGTGTTCCTAGGAGTGATGAGGTCTCACCGTATACTCAGTAGAGAGCTCAGAGCTCAAGGTCCTTTTATTTTCTTTTCTGCCAAATTGATGGTGCTGGTCAAGAGTAGGCGGTTCTTGTGACATGTAAGTGGTTGTAGATTGTTTAGCTGTGTGTCTTTTGAACATTTTAAATATGTCTGTTTTTGATATAACTTCTATACACATACTCAGCAGCACATTAATTATATATCTACCATCAATACCTGCTGGTCACTGAAATAAAAGTAAATGTTGGACACAAAATAATATAAAGAGCAAAACATGGCATTCAGAAAGGGTTTCTGGTGAAAGGCGTCATGTGTAGACAGGTAACTAGTATATTTCTTTAAATGAGTGTCTATGAAATAATCATAGAATTCAATTTGAAGATCTCAACTTAGGATTCCAAAATAAGTGAAAGCAGTTAGGTTATACTTCATAATTAATGATAAGGCATGTTTTAAAAATCATTATTAATTTGACCCCTAATAATTGTCCATACTAGTGGGATACTATGTAATGTTTTGATTTATATATACATTGTGTAGTGATCAAATCAGGGTAATTAGCATATGTATCACTTTAAATATTTATTATTTCTTTGCAGTGGGAATATTCAAAATTCTCTCTTCAAGCTGTTTTGAGAGAAAGTTGATTTGGTAGAAGATCCTAACCACCTTAGAAAGTATATGTGTCCTTTCCAGATTATTATCAGGACAAATTTCACAGACTGTAACATTTTCTAATGCTTAAATCCAGAATAGAATTTAATAAAAGGTAATGGTATGCAGCATTGAAATGGAAGTCACAGACGCGGGTAGGACAGGAGTCAGAGGGATCAGTGCATACTACCTTCACAAAGATTCTTAGCATTCCACCTTAAAAATCCAGTTGCGCAGAGGAGAAAGCCAGTCCCATCCAGACTGCTTGAAGGAGAGTGGGTTTTTCCTTCCTCCACTCTCAGGACATGCCCGACATTCTTGGGCAGTCCGGCACAAGCTAATCCACAAGGTTCAATCAGGCTAAGTAATTGGGGGAACGTGTCAGCTGCAAATTACAATGAGCAGCAGGGAAGGATATGTCAGCTGACTAATCAGGGATAGTGGATTTTTTTTTTTTTTTTGCAGCGTTGCCACGGTGGTTATGGAAGCTACGGTAGCTTTGTTTGATAGAGATTTTTGGCTGCCGTTTTTTAAATCCTCCCCAGAAGCAGCTCATATTTCATCAATGTTGCACTGACAATTGGAGAAGAAGAGTGTAATTGTGTATAGGCGAGATGGCAGAAGCAAATCCCCCGAGAGGCAAGATGAGGTTCAGAAGGAATGCGGTAAGGGCTTTGCCTGCAGTCCTGGAAAGCCTGTTCCCAAGTTCAAGTGCAGGGATGCTGCAGCAGGGTGCTGTGGCCCACACTGCTGAGTGGGGTTTTTAAGGACAGAGGAGAGGATGGAGTCTTGTATTTGCATGGGTTGCATTGATGTGATTACTGTGATGCCGGCCATAGGGCAATTTAAAGAAGTGGAGGAGGGAGAATATCATTTCAGAATCGAAATGTCATCAAGTTTATGAAAGAGCATTGTTAATCATGTCATTTGCTTAAGAATATACTAGCAATTTTGAATCATTTGGTAGCATAGCTTTAAATAATAACTTAAAACAATATCTAACAAAAGAATTTACCATTTCTTTTCCCATGGTCAAGTATAGCATGATATAGATAGGTCTGGAAGCGATTTCATCAGCACTTAAGAACGCAGCTCTCCTTGGGTATTACTGTGCAAGTGAAAAAAGGAACGTCTGTAATAATTTGAAATGAGATTTAAGGCTTCAATTCTTGATCAGACACAAACTTTAAAGATGCAAAATGCTAGCCTGTTGGCAACTTTTTTCTTTTGAGGGTTAGGAAAGTGACCCACTGTTTAATATAGGCTAGAATTTGGAAATTTCTCCTTTCAGATGCATTTCAAACACACTTCTACCAAAATGTTCCCACCATTAATTCTTTCATATTCTAAGTTACTCAGAAAATCTCCAACATGACCTTTAGATCTATTTTGAGAAATGTTGAAATAACACTAGCTAATTTAACAGCAAACTTATCAATAAGACTTTAAATGCCACTGTTTTTCTTTCAAAACTTAAGATGCTAGTGATATTACAGTTTAATAAAAACTTGCTCAGTATAAAAAGATTGAGACATCATACACCAGAAAGTTAGGTTAAAATTAGCCATAGCAAAAGGTAACATTTTAAGTCAAAAGGAAGATGAGGAAGAAGTTCATTGTTGTTAAATGATAGGGGACATCAATGGGTGAGTAAATGATTTCTTTTCTAATAAAACTTAGCACAAAAACCGTTTGTAAAATTATACTTAGGAATAAAAAATGCCTGTTTATATGTTTTATAGTATTTTGCAGAACTGATATTAGCACTGTTATTATCAAAGGTAACTCACTTGAACTTTCAGAAAGTTTATAGTCCACTTAATGTACATAGATGTTTTCTCAGTGTCAAAGTTAGTTTCATATATACACATTAATAGCCACACAAAAAATACGCAGACACTCATTGAGTAAACCTATGTAGCACTGTGCTACATCTAACAGATTACAGTGGTAATTATGGAATGGCAGCTGGGCTGAAGGTGCTGTCAGTCTAGTAGAGAAGGTGGGATAAGCTCATCAATACCTGTTGCAAAAGAACTTCCAGCTCGTAGGGAAGGCCTTATACAGGAGGAGATGACATTTGTCTGGACCTTAAATAAAAGTGTATGTTTCTTTTACCTATTCTATATTTTTTCCTCATAAAATATTTGCTTTAAGTAGCCCCTCGGAAGAGAGATGTTGAAATGAAATGGATTACATTATTTCCAAAGCCCAGAACTATGGTGGCAGGTAAATTTGTTTAGCTTACATGGTTAAACCTTGACCGGAATGTACAATTTGAACCACAGCTAGTGACAGAAAGGTTCCATCTGCAAGGATCTGTGGGGTTAGGCTGATCCCAGAGGCTATGACAGGTCTAAAAAGATTTTCCAGTGGAATTTAAAGTCCCCAGAGGGGATTGAACTGGTTGCTGGGTAGAAATTGCATTGACTGTAGTGGAATGAGAGGAAGAGATGAGAAGAAAAAGATACACAACAAAAATGACAAACCAGAAGGAAGGAGTATTGTTTAGGACTGTCACGCTCCTGAGGTCGCTTGGCAAGTTGCTTAGCAACGTGTGAAGTAACTCAAACTTGCTGTGCCTTAAAGGTAGGGATATGGGAGAAGAGTGTGGAAGTGATTCATCCCATTGAAAACTGTTCTCAACAGCACCAGCATATTCTGAAAAGATGCTTCAGACCTCATCAAGGTCAATCATACATTAACATCTCAATGTTATACTGTGCCATGACAGTAAATCATAACGGTTTGCTTTCAGTGGGCTCCCTAATACGAAATTGTTTCCCATTACTTGCATGGAATGTTATTATTGGGCCATTTTATAGAGTCAAGGTGAAGTCATTCCTAAATAGGAAACAGTAAATCTGGGTATGCATTTAGTATATGAAGTGTTAAGCATCTGGAAAGAGCTTGCGCATAGGATCCAGATAGACTTTGCTTGTGGCCTGTGCCCCTGCTTGTGGACTGTGATTTAGTTTGCTCATCTGTAAAAAGGGAGTAATACTGACTTTACTGTCAGTATATGACAAGCCTAGCATGCATGTAGCAGCATTTAGGCAATGGTGTTCTTATTGTTGCTGCCTTTCTTCACTCTAAAGGTTAAAAAAGAAAATCTATGGGATAAAAATTGCATTTATGCTTAGTAAACAAAATTTTATGTTTCATAAAGCTCTTCAAGCATTTAAAAAGAAATAACTAGAATAACTGAAACCTATGGATAGATTCCTACGAAAAGAAATATTCAATGAGGTTGCTTTCTGACTTTAACAGTGAATCAATGTGTCAAGTTTGTACCTATTGCGGTTGTTTTACTGCTGTGAGTCTGAGAGATCGTGTACGAGGACAGCGAGACAGGTGGATTGAGTAAGAAGGGGGAATGTGTTCCCTAGACGCTAAAGATAGTGGGAAGCTTGTTTTGTGCCTGCTTCCTTGAAGAGCCAGCAAGAGCTGCTGCAGAAGGCTGGGCTGGGGACATGTACAGGGACTGGACACAAGGCTCTGGGCCGTCTGATGATGGGCAGCTGTCCCATTTCAGTCACATGTTGCAAGTCCAAAAAACATGCCTGTTTCCTCTTCCATGCAAAGTCTTTTTTTGAAAGAAAGAAAACCCAACAAAATAAAACAAATTGACCTTTGACCACATCCCTTTGCTTTTGGACAAGAGCTCAAAAAGTGATTTCTGTTTTTAGAATCTGGAGTTTGAATTGGTGGGGGGATAAAAATTGTGCTTCTTCATGTTTATATAACCATACAGATTAGAGATTCTTAAAGCAGCATACCAAAATATTTAGAAGTATAGTATTCTCCAACCAAAAGGGGAAGCTCGCTGACCTTGAGCTATATTTGCTCTGATGATTTGTGCTTCTGAAATCATATGCTGTTGGATTGTTCATTCAAATACCAGCTTTTGAATGGATTATCTTGAAATTTTTTACTGATACAAGCATCTGTATATGGAGCAAACCCACTTTCTCTGTATACTTATATGTATGCCCACATGCACATGTGCAAACTAACTTTAAACCCACCTGGCTTGTCAGGTTAAACATTTTTAAGAATGCTCTGTCCTGTCCAGATCCCCATATGCCTGTGAGAATCACAGAAAGGGACATATATCTGTTACTCAGATTGAGGTAGGTCCTTGTTCAGATGTACAAAGCCTTTTCATTCAGAGGTTGCAAGCCGGCAGCAGCTCACAGGTGTGTTTGTGTCTACCCATACAATGTTTTAACAGACTTTCAATTTGTTCCCCATTCTTTAAAACTGTGGGTTTCACATAGAAATGTGTGTTTCTGGCCTCTCTTGAGAAACCACTACAGGTAGTGGCAGACCCGCTTTCCACAGGCCAACATGTCGCTGGAGCTGACTAGCGAGTGCTCCCCTTTTCCTGTGCTCTGTGGTCACAGTCCTCAGCACTTCCTGTTGATCCTCACCATACAGCCAGAGTGTCAGTCTTTATTGCCACCTCAGTGAGGCTGAGCTCAGTTAAAATCTGCCTGCCTCACATTTGCACTAACAGCGTAGGCATTCAGAGTTACTGCCTTTGCTTTAGGTTGCAGCTTAGAGTTCTAACCTTGAACCTGATCCTTATATCACCCAACTGTGCTGTTCCAAAGAGTCTGATTTTGCAGTCAGGTGAACCTGGGGTTTAATTCTGGCTTTCATAAGGTAGAAAATCTTGAAAAATTAATCAACTTCATAAAACTTCAGTGTGTTGTTTTTCAGTTATTGCTACAACAGAATACTATAAACTTACTGGACTTAGTAGATTAAAACAACATAAATTTATTGTTATGGTACTAAAATTCAAAAGTCCAAGATAAGTCCCATAGGGTTAAACTCAAGAAGTCAGCCAGTCGTGCTGGCAGCATGTGGGAAGCTGAAGCAGGAGGATCACCATGAGTTGGAGGCCAGTGTGAGTTACAGAGCAAGACACTGTCACAAAAACCAGCCAACCAACCAACCAACCATCCATCCATCCATCCAACAAACAAACAAACAAACAAACAAGAAGCCAGGCAGGTGCTAGCATAAGCTTACAACCCCTGCTATTCAGGAGGCTGAGACAGGAGGATCTGGAGAGTTAGTGCCCTTGGCAACATAGTAAGAGACCCTATCTCAAAGAAAACAAAAGTCAGTTGGCTGTGTTCCTTCTGGAAATTCTAGAAGTGAGTCTTATTTTCCTTGACTTTTTCAGCTTCTAGATGCTAGCCACATTCTTTGATTTATTACCCTCAATCACTGTGACCGCTGGTGCTGCTATGATATTTCCTCTGACCCTCCTGCTTCCTTCTGTTTGTGATGCTGGGGATAGAACCTAGGACCTTTTCCACATTAGCCAAGCACTGTACCCTGAGCTATACCCCAAACTTCTTTCTTTTGTTAATAATGTTTGCATTGGCCCCACCCTGATACTTAAGGATGGCCTCATTTCAAGATGCTCAATCACATTTATAAAGTTCCTCTTCCTACCTTAAGGCTTTGAGAAGTCAGATATATATCTCCTATATCCTGAATATATTTTTCCGAAAGTAAAGCTGTGAAAAACAGTCATTCATATCAGCTTGTGCATTCACTTTTAGTACAATAGTTTGACAAGTACCTGTTGAGGTTTGAGATTGAAAAAATCAAGTGTATGAGATTCATTTGTGGACCTGAAGAATAGCTACAATATACCAGGTCTGAACGATATAATTTGGTTTTCTAAAACAACTGACAAATCAAATGGATTATTTGAATGCCACTAAATTCCTTAGTAGCTGCATAACTATTGCCCCCAAATGGCTACTGAATTTGAGAGTAGCTATTAGGTTAGCAGAATATCTAGAAAGGTAATTCTAAAATTGTTTTATAATGAAGAGCATTTTATTTAATTAATTAATTTATTTATACATTTTTTGTCTTTTTGAGATAGGGTTTCACTATGCAGTTCAGGCTGGCCTTGAGCTCAATTTGTAGCCCAGGCTGGTCTTGAACTTGCAGTGATCTTCCTGCGTCAGCCTCCCGAGTTCTGGGATTACAGGCGTGCGCCACCACACTGAGCATGAGGAACATTTTAAAAGTAATTGTACAAGGCATGAAATGAAGTTTTTGTCCTTTGATAGTACATTTTCTTTAAAAATACTGACTTCTGTGGGCTTAATGAGATGAGTAAATCACTAAACATTATAAAGGAATTAAGGAAAAGAATGGATGATAGAATAACTAGAAGGCTTTACTACAGAGTGACCTGACTAGAATGCAGAATTATCTATAGCAGGCATTTATATCGCTGTCAATGTTTGAGATAAGCCACTCTATCAAATGAAGTGATGACTGATTTAGTAAGCATTCGCCATAAAATCCCTGACTATGAGCAGCTTAAGACTCTGTACCTCTGCCTAACATCATTTCTTGACTGCTTCTTTGGACAGTGATTTTGTTTCTCTCTCCTGTTTTGTTCCCTGATATGTGATCAGCTGTCCATTATCCTAGGCGTAGGGACAGCCTTGCTGTCCGAGGAATGGCAGAGTACAGACCAGGGCCTCACCTCAGCACAGAACTGCCCCATGATCCTCTCTATTCACATCGCTTCCTCTCGTCTGCTCCTGCCCCCCACGTGACTGTGGAGGTAGTTAAGTATCCAGCGCCTAAAGCTTGTCAGCCCTACAGCCTTGCTTCTAGAGAATTCCTAAATGATAGTACTGGAGATTATGAAATTCAGGGAAGTGAGAGAGGAAAAAGATCATGAAACCTAGAATCCCTGAAAGAATAAAAATAATTGTGCTGTAAAAATTGGCAAAAGTATGGTGCATTCAAGGTAGGTAAGTACAGGAAGTATACTGGTAATTTACCTAGAAGGAAAGACTTAACTCACCCATTCACTCAAAGTAAATGAACTAGAAACAGAATCAGTGATCTCCTCCTAAAAATGGACCCAGAGTTCCCACCAGCCCCTGTAAACTTCTTCTATTAAGTAAATCATTGTCAACATTTATAAAGTTTTCCAGCAAAACTTTTACATGTTTTTAGTCCCCAAAATCCATGATAAATTTTTTTTGAAAACTACCTTGTTGTTTTTAGAGTTGACAAAGTACTTTTATATTCATAATTTCTTTTAATTCTTGAAATAATTGTGGGAAATATGTGCCATGGTTAACATAAAATACATTACACATTGTATACATACGTGAAGGTGGGGCATACATTATCTTTAGAACTCTTTGTCATCTTCCGTCCATTTTTGTGTACATGCTGTCTTGAAATAATCTTTCTCCAGTAGCAGGGGTCAGGCTACCAGTAGCTCTGGACAGATAGCTTCAATGTTTCCTTCGCTGAACACTAAATTGAAAAATCTTGGGCTGGATTATATTCCTGCCTACTTTAAATTTTCATACTAATGCTGCTAATCCCCACTAATTATTGTGTGTTAGAAGAAGGGGGTCACATAGGAAGGTAGCTGTCTCATTTGGAATAATATTTAGAATAATAAGAGGGAGACTTGGCTTCTCAAAAGATGGCAGAAGTTAAGAGACATGGCTGCTTGGCAGAAGTTAAGAGACATGGCTGCTTGGCAGAATTGTGTGTAGACAACTATCCTAATATGAGTCTATTGATAATCATTGTTTGATTTATCGATTTAGTTTTGTGCCTTTTTCATTTACTTACTTGTGACTGTCTCATTCCGTTCTCTTTACCTTGCTGTGGTTCTCATTGCCACTTAATAGTTTATGATTTTTTCACCATCTCAAATTGAATTCTATAGCCACTATTTGTGAGTGTTATTTCTCCAGGAGTTTAGGTCTTACTCTTCAGTGAAAGTTATTCTTTCTTTTAATAGATCTTACTTTTTAACAGTTAAATCCACAACAAAATTGAGTAGGAAGGACAGAAAGTCCTCATAAGTGACTTGCGCTCAAAATGGTTTGTTAAGTTCTGCTTTCTAGCTTTGCTCAATTGCTAGTATTGCAGCATGCCTGAAATATGAGCATACTTTGCTTTGTCATGCTTTAATTTTCCCCTTTGAGACTGATGACTCTATACCTCTAGTCTAGAATTTTTCCCCTCCTTATTTGTACATAGAGCTGTGTGATGACTGTCATCTGGATGTTCTACTGACCCTTGCAACCCAACACTTCTATGAAGGGGAATCAGGCTCTTGCCTCCATCCTTAAAATCTGCTTCACTTGTGTTCCCCTTCTCTGTGAGAGTTGTACCATTCACCCACTTACTCAAGCCCAAATCTTTTTCTCTTAATTTTATTTTTAGAAATAAAACAACCAAAACATATTAACAAACACACAGACATAACTGGAACAACATAAAAACAATGAAAACAATACAGAATTTCAGACGAGGTGAAAAGAAATTAACAATGGTTGCTGTATTAAGTACTGTTATCTAGAAACCAACATATCGGTTTCTCCGATAAAAAAATACAGACATGTAAGAATGATCAAACAATTAAATATCAAATGTTCCTTTCAAGAAAGCAATAGAAATCAATACTACAATTATCCCGGCCAATATATATGTGCATGTGTGTGTATGTGTGTGTGTGTGTATATATATATTCTCTTCCTTCTTTATTTTCTCCTTTCCCTCGTCCCACCCATTCTTTCCTTTTGAGCAGTTTTTCACCCTTTCTCACTATCTATTGCGTCTTTTAGATTTTATTTACTCTTTTAGGTTCTTTTGCTAGGGAGACAATACAATGTTTACACGTGTGAGACTTATTTATTTCTCTTATGAGTATGGTCTCTAGTGGCAACCATTTATCAAGCCCCAAATCTTGAGATTGATTTGCATCCCTCCTTTCTCATCATCATTATTCAATCATAATGTCTTCCTGATTATACCTCCTAAATTCTACCCTGATTCTCGCTATCTTTGCTCTAAATCAGAATCTCTGATTTGCGTTACTGTACGAGCCTCTTCTACCAGCCTCTTAGTTCATCTGTCTGCTTCTACTGTTGTCCCAATCCAGTCTTTGTAAAATACATGTCTGAGAGGAAGGAGGATGTAATAGCTCAGGGGTAGAATGCTTGCCTAGGGCTTGGGATTTGATCCTCAGCAACACAGGCAAATTTTTAAAAATACAAATCTGACTATATTGTTGCTCAGAACCACCTAGACATTCCCTTTACCTCTAGGAAAAAATTCCTCATCCTTCCTGGTGCAATTCCTGCCTATCTTTTGACAACATCATCTCACTTTGTTGCCAGCATCATTTTCCTCTAGCTTTCTTGTCTAGGACCTCTTCAAGAGGTGAGAGCTTAGTGATTAAGAGCACAGATTTAGGTACATATCACAGTTTCACTAACTCTTGCACATTGTACTTAAACTCCCTGATTCTTAGTTTATTTTTAAAAGGGGGTACCCTAACTCCTTTATTATGAAGAGAAATTATGATAATGTTGGCAAAATGCTTAACATAAAATAGACAGTATGTGAATTTATTACTAATATTATCTGACCATCCCATACCCACTCCTCACTAATTTTGTATAATGCCCTCTTTATCTGTCTGGGGAGTTCTTTCATATAAATCATTTTGACTGCTTACTGTGTGCCAACATTGTTCTACAACCCGGAGAGACAGTGAGGAGCTAGAATTACATTCTGATCCAGTAAATTCCTGTTTGTTTAAGACAGTTTTGACCCTTATAGGTCTAATATGCTGTGTATTATCACTTCTCTTGGATAGTATTATACTTCATTTATTTTATTTTACTTAGCAACTTATCATACTTTGGAGTTAAGGATATTTATGAACTCTGCTATTGGATTTTTTTCTTGCATGTTGAGTAGGCACTAGCTTTTATTAATTTGTGTACCTTCAGTCCCTAACAATGCTTGGTAATCTTTTATTTCACTATATGTAAGGGACACATAAAAGATGTCTAGTGAAAGTTTTTGCAGGAAAATAAAATTATGATTCCAAACTATAGTTTTCTAAAATTGTTTAGTAGAGGTAATAGTATTTCAGTTCTCTATGGCTTTTCGGGCTAACCTAGGAACCCACCTCCTAATTCTACTTGCTTTTATAAGTAACAAATGCAATTTGAGTTCAAATATAGTATAATAATGGTTTTAAAACAGGCACATAAACTAACAGGACAGAGTAGAGAGATTAATTCTTATAATTATATAGCCAAACAATTTTCAATAAAAGGTAATAAGAACATATGTTAGAGAAAAGACAGACTCTTCAGTTAATGGTTGCTAGGAAAACTAGATGTACATATACAAACAAATGAAATTATTCTCTCACCTCTCACTATGTATAAAAATTAATTTAGATTGGATCAAGGACCTAAATGTAGAATCAAAAGCTATGAAGCTATTAGAAGAAACCAGAGGAAACACTTAAGACACTGGTATAGAGAAAAACTTTTTGTGGCTATAACCTCAACAATACAGGCAAAAAAAGAAAAAAATGGACAAATGAAATTATACCCAACTAAAATCTTTATGGCAAAAGAAACAATGAACAAAGAGAAGAGACAGTCTACAGAGTGGGGTAGAAATCCGCTATTGGGTTTTTCTCTTGCATGCTATTTATCTCACAAGGGGTTAATATCCAGAATATTGAAAAAAAAATCAATGGCAAAAATCCCAGTGCAATTAAAAATAGGCAAATGATCTGAATAGATATTTCTTTACACAAATGGCCAGGCATGGTGGTGCACACCTATAATCCCAGGACTTGGGAGGCTGAGGCAGGAGAATCACTACAAGTTTGAGGTCACATAGTGAGTTTAAGGCCAGCTTCATCTATGTAACAAGACCCTGTCTCAAAAACAAACAAACAAACCAACAAAAAAGATACACAAGTGGGTAACATATATGAAAAAAGGCTCAACATCACTAATCATCAGGGAAATGCAAATCAAAACCACAAAAAGATATAATCTCATCCCAGGTAAAATTGCAATTATGTAAAAGATTAAAAAGTAACAAATTCTGGCATATATACAGAGAAAGGGGAATTCTTATACTCTGTTGATGCGAATAAAAATTATTACACCCACTGCAGAAAATAGTATGGTGTTCCTTTTAAAAATTTGAAAATAAAACTACCATATGATCCAACAGTTTCCCTACTGGGTATATGGTTAAAGGAATTGAAATGGTTGCAGCAGAGATCTGCATGCCTATGTTTACTGCAGCACTTCAACGATAGCTATGATGGGGAATGAACCGTAAGTGTCCGTCAACAGATAAGTAGATAAATGTGATGCATATACACAATGGAATATCATGCAGCCATAGAAAGGATGACGTCCTGTCACTCGTGACAACATGGATGGAACTGGAGGACATTATATTAAGTGAAGTAATCCAAGCACAGAAAGACCAAGACTACACGTTCTCAGTCATTGGCAGAAACTAAAATTTGACCACATAGAATAAAGAGTAGAATAGAGTCCATTAACACCTAGGAAAGGAGGGGGAAGGGGAGAAAGAGAGAGGTTGGATGATTGGTACTAAAGTGTAGTTAACGAAGAGGAAATAGTTCTAATGTCATATAATGCAGCACGTAAACTATATAGTAACTAATTATACATTTCAAGATAACTAGAAGAGTTTGAAAGTTCCAACACAGGGAAATGATAATATTTAAGGAAAACAAAATGATAATTACCCTGATTTGATCAGAACACATTGCATACATTTACCCACTTATAGTATTGTACTCCACAAAATTACAAATTTTATGTTAATTAAAAAATTAAAACAGAACTAATGTCAAAACGAAGCTTTAGAGTCTTAATTTTTTACAACATAGGATCTACTTATCTAGTGTGAGAAAACTCCATACCAGGAACACTGCAAGATCTGACCTCATAAACTTACATTATTTTTATTTCTTTTACCATGATTTTAGATTTTATCAATATCTATTTTCTAATTGTTGGCCTTTTACTAGCTTTTATGACTTTACAGTTTGTTTCTTTCAATTAACGTGTTTTCTTCTGTGTGCTCAGTTAAGTGTTTTGCCAATTTTCTTTCTTTCTCCTAATAGGCTTCTTTCCCTGGAAATTTACACTTGATTTTGGTTTTACGTCCTACCAGTTTTCTTCAGCGAACTTTCACAGATATTGGATTTCGATTTAGTCAGGAGGATTTCATGCTCAAATTACCAGTAAGAGTATCTTCTTTAAATATTGTATCCCTTGAATTTTCATGAAAACTTTGTACCATGCTGTTTGTTTTACATGTGCCCACATAGTATTTAAAAGAAAATGAAATAAAACTTGCCTTCAAAAATGACAAATGTAAATACCCAAAACCTTATACTGATAAAAAGGAATAGATCAAGTAATTTATAACAAAAAATTCCTTTTAAAAATACATATGTTTTATATGTATGTGTGTATATGTGTATGTGTGTGTGTGTGTGTGTGTGTGTGTAATGAGGAACTTTTATTTTTAGTAAAAATGAGTGTGTGTTTTGTGTATTTGAATTCCCATGAACTCACATCCTGAGCTAGTGCAAACTACCATGTTCTTTATTTTGAGAAGATATTTTATATGTTTTTATTGGTAGGAATAGGGTGCTAGTAAATCTTGATACTTTTGGAAAGATAAGTCTCTCCTGATGCATTATAACTAAGGACATAAAGTCCTTTTACTTTTTGTAAGTATAGCATTCGTTCACAAGCTGATCCATGAACAATGCGAACTCCTAGATGAAAGAGAATTAGGTGCTTTGATTTCTATGGAGGTCAATGTTAAAGTTGTAAAAATAAAAACTGTTATTACCTGAAGAGGGTAATACATGCGTGGAGGGCTTGTACCGGAGAGAATTGTTACAACCACTTATACAAGATAATTTTCTGGGAATTGTATGCTAAAGTTCATTTTACAGTTTAATGGAGGGATGTCCTGAAGGACAGTTAACAGTATCTTTCTTGCTTATTTATATAGGTTGTTATGCTGAGCTCAGTTAGTGATTTGCTGACATACATTGATGACAAGCAGTTAACCCCTGAGTTAGGCGGCACCTTGCAGTACTGCCACAGTGAATGGATCATCTTCAGAAATGTATGTTGCTTTTGCCCTTACTGTAGAGCCTATAGTGTGTATTAGCCTTTATATCTAGTTCTAGAAAAGTTTCCTATTTGGGACAAACAGATTTTTGGGGCTCTTACTTTTGAAATACATATATAATTCAACTTCTTGATTTTCTTCCATAGGAAATACCTAGAAATGATGAAGAGTCTCTGAGGATGGCCATTGAAGGCGAGGCCTAGGGAATAAGAGCATACTTTGCCCATCCCTTTCTATGGCCCTATAGAAACAAGGAGTTGGGATTCAGTCCCTGGAATTTCTGAGTTTTAGCTATATGACCTTGGACGATATACTCAACCTCTCAAAATTGTAGTGTTCCCATTTATAAAACAGGAATAAGAATACCTTACCTCATAGGGATCTTGAGAAGACTAAGTGTGATAACTAATACAAAATGTCTGGCTCGGGGCCTGGCAAATGGCAAGCCTTCAGTAAGCACAAGTGCTATCATTAAGCTCATCAGCCTGGTGATGTTCCTGAGGCAATTGGATCTGTAGCACAGTCCTTCTGTTTTCGAAGTTTACAAATAGATGAGGGTCCTGTGCCTTCCAGGCAGGAGTCTGTGGTTTAAATATCTTGGCTTCAAATTCCAGAGACATGGGAACTGTTTTGAAGGAAATAAGGAAGTTTCATTAAGTCAGGTGTGCATTTCATCATCCCTATTCGTCATCCATCAGTTCATTTAACAGTTCATTCAAAAATTCATTTATTCATCCATATGAAGGCATACTGTCAAAATTAGCAATACTATGTCTAGCCTTTAATAATCTGTAAAGCCTAAAGAAAAGAGGAGATCCCTTGAGCTGCACGGTAAACTACATTTTGTCCATCTTTCTGTGAGTAGTAATTGATTTTGAAAGCAAAATAAACAACACAACATTACTTGCCATTTTAGAGCAATAGACCCTTAGAGGTGACAATTGCAGATCTTCATAGTACTTGCCATGAATTGTTGAGACAATGTGTTTCCCCATTTCTTGAGATCGTTATCTAGTTTGGAATGCTAATGCTTTTCATGAAGGATTTATAAAGTAGCTTTGCTATCCTTACCCTCTCTTTCAGGAGTAAGTTTATTATAAAGCAGTTTTGCCCATTGCAGAGTTTGAGAAAATACTGTGATTTTCAAGAGCAGTGAGTGAATTACTCACTACATGTAGTAACAATTAGTTAACAAGTAGGTTGTTTTTATTCTTTTGTTGCTGTTTTTGTCATTTTTTTCTTGGAATGTAGCACAGGGCCTTGTGGATGGTAGGTAAGCACTCTCCCTCTGCATTGCATCTCCAGCCCCCAAGAAATAGCTGTCATGAGTGTCAAGAAAGAGTCCAGAGAGTTAGAAAAATGGCACTCAAGAAGCCCTTTAACCATACTTTGAGTTTCTTAGAGGCTTATATGCAAAGTTAGAGCTGAATGCTAAGGTAATACCAAATTTCCTTAGCAGAAGAGAATTCATAGCACGTGTGTTTGCTGTTATACCCAGAAAAAAAGAAATATAGTTACTGATAAAATGGTGGAATTTCCATAAAATAATCACTGGCTTTTTACAGGCTATAGAAAATTTTGCCCTCACAGTAAAAGAAATGGCTCAGATGTTACAGTCCTTTGGAACGGAACTGGCTGAGACAGAACTACCCAGTGATATTCCTTCAATAGAAGAAACTCTGGCACTTCGTGCTGAAAGGTATCATCTGTTGAAGGTAGGTCCGGTAGAGTGAACAGACCGATGTTTTGTGTGTGGTCTCTCTATTTCTAAAACATTGTTTGGTATGTTCTTTTCACACTGGTTACTGCATATAGAAAGATAAAAGATAGGTTTCCATTACCTGAAAACTATATAATATGAGACTATACCAGCTATGTTGAGTCTAAGAGTTCCTTTTGTGTATGGAGCATTATCTTATAAAATTGTTTATTTGAAAATAGACTATCATAGAAATGCTCCAGAATAAGCAATCTACTGCCATTTTTCTTTAAATCAAATATTTTTTTCATTCATGGAAAATCCCTCTCATTTAGAAAACAAGGGTAAGAGCCAAGAGTTGGACAGATGTTCTGCTTAAACCCCCACTGCAGATGCAGCATAAAATAGAGGAGCATTTGATGCGGAGCGAGGAGGTCTGCTTTCTCATCCCATCTCTGCGATGAACTCGTGTTATAACCCAGGCTAACATTGTTTAGTTGATTACAAGCTCTATTTCTGCAGAGTACTAATACTTGATGTCTTCCTTTTTTCCTTTCTTTTATTCTTTTTTATTTTTATTTATCTTTGGTACTGGGGACAGAACCCTGGGACACTACCACTCAGCTATATCACCAGCCAGTCCTTTCTATTTTATTTTGAGACAGAGTCTTACTAAATTGCCCAGGCTGGCCTCAATTTTGCATGCTTGACATTTTCTATGGTAAACCAGGGTTAGAAAATTGATTTTGTTCTCCTTTTCAATTCTGCCTGGAGTGTTGAATTTTGAAGGATTTGGAGGCACGATTCTGATAATGAACAAGTACTTTTAGGGTCACTTTCCTCCAAAAGTGGAAAAGCAATCCCAACAAGAACCAGTATACAGATATCACTCCTCTCCATCGTATAGTAATAGCTGTGCTGGGTGCATGGCAGATTCCAGCTGTATGTAGAAGTGACATGTCCCAATTAAGAAGAGGAGAGAAGGTGTGAATGTTTGAATCACAATCTAAAAGCAAAACTGTGTCCAGGAAAAAAGCTCTGTTTCTGACAAACTGTGATGTTGGACAGTCTGCTTACCCTGCTGTGTTTCTCTTTCCTTACTTGTGCAATGAGGTTGATGATGCGTGGGTATCTTGTGTGCGTTTGTTATGAAGGTGAAATGACGTGTAGTAAGCAAGGAACATACAACAGTGTCTGGCACAAAGTTGGCACTTTATGAGTCTTAGCTGGTTCTTTTTTGCAGTGCTAGTAATGGAACCCAGTCCCTCAAACACACTAAGTAGATACCCCACCGGTAAGTGACAGCCCCCAAACCCTTACATCCCAATTTTAGAGGCTATTAGGGGACTTCCTTAAGAAAATCTTACATTAATCTTAGATGTCTGAGGTTTATGTTTTTAGCTCAGTCCAAGAATACAACCTTCTAAACAGAAGCATATGCTTCATGTTAATTAAACCCAAATGTGAAGTAAAATAAGACTTAAGGCAGGCATTGACAATAATTAATATTAGTAAGAAAGATATGTAGTTGTTTCTGACTATGCATTAAATGTTCTTTGTACCCGTATACTTTCTGGTGTAGTAGCTTTTACTGTTTTACTATTGGTTTATTTGAGGACATTAAAAGTAGAATAGAATGGAATAGATTAGAACTTGCTACCAGTAAAAGGTGTGGCCACAAACAGCATATGGTACATCTGTCTGTAATAGTTTTATAAAACAATGACTGTAACATCTATCCCTAAGACCAGGCCTTCTAGGAGCCTCACAGCTTTGGGATTCTGAAATGTGCCTTGATTTTCCAGACAGCTGTGAAGGCCAAAGGCTATATTCTAATGCTGGTGGTGCTATTGTGCATGGCTTAGGTGTGTTTCTCTTTCTCTTGTGGCCATTGAGGTTGCATTACTGACTTGCTGATGTGTCCTGTTCTGCCTTGGTACAGAAAGATATTACAGCTGTAACCAAAGAAGGAAAAATCCTGCTAACAAATCTGGAAGTGCCTGACACTGAGGAAGCTGTTAGTTCAAGTCTTGAACGTCATGGGCGTATAAGTGGTGACTGGCAAACGATTAATAAGTGAGTGCTCTCTTTTTTGTTTAGAGTTCACTTATTTTGTATTTTCAAATGCAGTTATCATTTCTGTCACACTCCATCCAGTCAAAATGTATTTCTGGACCTCTAGAAGTCTGAGGACTTCTTCCCATGGTATCCTGCAGAGATTGGTTATGCTTGCACAACGAAGTTCTATGGTCACTGATTGTCTCTGCTGGAACCAAGTACTACAGACTGTGATTGCCTTCCGTTCTAAATGTGCAGACCAGCTTTATCTACATTTCTGCAACACAGGTTACTGTTTTTAAGAGATTTGACTTTTCTTTGTTCAGATTGCTAGCTCAAGTACATGATATGGAAACAGCTTTTGATGGATTTTGGGAAAAGCACCAATTAAAAATGGAGCAATATCTGCAACTGTGGAGATTTGAGCAAGATTTTCAAGAGGTGAGTTAAAACATTTCTGTATTTCTTTTCATTACACCAGAGGTTCTTCCTCTTTAAGTATAAGAAATCCTGTCTTGTAGGATCTCCATACAAGGCTAATATAAGTAAATCTTGGCATAGAATGAAAAACAAATCTTTACTGCAATTCCAAGACATCTCCTCTTCAACTTATTTCCCACAAGGAAGTGCTTAGGTGCCAACATGTATGATAGGGACAGAGTTGCTCCCTACATTAAGGTTTTTGTTCAAAGTTACTTTAGATGTAAAGTACTCTTGGGCTATGTGATAACTTTCCAAGGAAATAACATGCCTTCTCTTCTTGGTTTTCAAATCACATATATCTTTGCTGACCTTATGATCTAGCACACTTCTTTTGTGGTTCAGGAAGTTGTTTCTATGCAGAGCCTGATAGATGAAATTAAATCGTGTTTGGTTTCACATTGTTCGATGGTTCATTGTATGTTGTCAAGACACATGATTTCCTTTCTTCCATTTCCACTGAGTACGATCCAAGCTCCTCACACACCACCGAGTACTTGATCGAGCTCACCAAGGAAAGCTTTCTTTCCTCTCCTTCTCAGTCTAGCTTATTTTCTTCCTGTGAATGGCTCACTTGCTATTTCATTTGTTCTAGAAGAATTAGGAATGGGAAAATCACTGCTTTCTGGATAGAGGGCTTAGTTACTGCCAGCCTTCTCCATCCGTTCATTCAAATAGCTTTTAAAATGTCCTGTTTTCCACGATATCGTACTTAAAGAGAGAATAGTTTAAATTCTTTTGGGTCCATCCAGTTAATCTGTGTCTCTCCTCCCTCCCCAACCCCAAACTCACAAAATAGCACCTTCCTCAGCATACCAACTGTGTGTTTCTTATGTGTCATTTGCGGCCATTCTACATTCTTGTTCTGTGCTTATGTTTTGTTTCCTGAAGTCATTGCTGTCTCTAATCAGTACTGTTTACCTTACATTGTAATCTCGACAACCCAGTCTGTGCCTCATGGTGACATGCAGATAGGTTCTATGTAAACATTGGCGCTTACTTTTTTTTTACAGAAATTCTTTGGAAATTCACTCTTACAGAAAAGTTACGAATGTAAGAAAATTAAAAACATCCATATATCTTCTCTGCAGATTAACTTAATATTTTACTTCATTTGTATGTGTCTGTGTGTGTGCATACAATATTTTTTTCTGACAAATGATTTTTTTCTGACCCATTTGAGAATAAATTGTATACCTTATAGCTTCTTTCCTCTAAATGCTTCGGTTTTTTTCCTAATAATAAGTATATTCATTCACAGTACAGTTATGAAGTTCAATATCTTTAGCAACAATGCAGTGCATTTATATTATCTACCATCTGTATTACAGTTGTGTCAGTTGATTGAAAAATGTCTTTTATAACACTTTTTTCTTTTAATGCAGGATCTAATCTACGGTCTAGTATTGCATTAGGTTGCCTTTTTTAAGTCTTCTTGAGTACAGAACATTTCTGCAGTCTTCCTTTGTCTTTTATGACCCTCCCAGTTTGAAGAATAATCTTCTAAAAATAAGATTTCTTCAGTTTTTGTTTGTTTGATATTTTCCCATGATTAGCTTAGCTTATATCTGACCAACCAGAGCACTACACAGTGATGTGCCCTCCTCATGGTACCACATCTGGAGGTGGCGAATACCCACCTGTCCCTTATTGTTGTTCTGGGTTTTGATTAACCAGAGTGTTGTTGAATTTCTCTACAGTATAGTTACTCATTCTCCACCCCTTGTAAGTAATAGTATGTGGGGAGAAAATTTCACAAATGCAAAATATCTTGCTTCTTGCAAGAATTTCCATGGAACTTTTGCAAAAGGGAGGGAGACCAGGAGATAGAGGGAGAGGGGAGGAGAGGGAGAGGAAGGGGATGTAAAGAGAATGAAATGTGTTATATACCCGAGCCAGCTCCCTTCAATGAATTTAATCATTATGTACTGCAACATAAAATTAAACAAAAGGAGAATTATCCATGGATTTAGCATCCATTCATGATTCTCTCCTGAACCAGGCTTTACTGTGGGGTGGCAAAGTTATGGTTTTATAACATTTATCCTTCCTCAGTATGCATTGTGCTAAAGCAAGTGCCTTCTCTTCTTTCTCATTTATGTATTTGATCTATGGATTGTTTCTAGTTTATAATTTATCACTGTTCTTAACTATGTTGTTATTCAAAGCTGGCTACTCTATCCTTGTGGTATGTCCCAACATTGAAAAAAAATCATTTTTTTTCTGGCATAGAGATATTTATTATACAAGCTCATCTTGTATCTCTTCTGTGTTGATCTCAGAAACAGAAATTTTCATGTGTAACCCTGTTTTTTCAACTCTGGGAAATGTTATTAAAAATTAAGATCTGAGTTCTAGGTTGCTAATTGCTACTGTACAGTCTTTGCTTTTGGGATCATTCAACATAAAGCTGGAGAGTATATATGCATGTACATGGGATGCATGTATATATATCTACACATTGGTGTAAATACATGTTCACATATTTATGACTGCATGTGTACATCGTGATTATAAATCACAAGTACACAGTGATATCTCACAGGTTAAATTTTAACAGATTATGGCTATTTCTTTGAATAAAATAGGTGCACATATTTTCCATATGTGTCATATGTGTAATTTTTTCCATAGTGACATTCTTGCTTTATAGTACTTCTTACCAAACTCAATCATGAAGAGAAAATGTATAATAACTTGTATGTTTCAAAAACCTATGTATTTCCTAATTTCAGTTTGTGAGTGAAGTTGAACTTCTGTTAAATCAGCAAGCAGAACTGGGTGATGTAACAGGGAATGTCACTCAAGTAAAACAAAAACTTAAACAACTGGAAAGTTTAGATGCGAATTCTCAGGTAAGATTATTATTTTTTTCTTTTTTTTTGTTTTTCTCCGGTACCGGGAACTGAACTCACGACCTTGCGCTTGTAAGGCAGGCGCTTTGCCACTGAGCTAAATCTCCAGCCCCCAAGATTACATTTTAGACGTTGCTGCATTTATGGGAGGTAATAGCTATGCTTTGGTAGTACTAAGTAGTGCAAATGCTTACTGTGCCGTGTCTCTCATACCGACATATTGTATAGTTGGTACATGATACTGGTCTAAATTCCTTTTTCTTCAATGTGGCTGTGGCGAGACACTGCAGGTGTGTCATTAGTTGGCAGAGGGGAGGCAAGGCTGCTCAGGTCGTTTTGATGTTCATTTTAGATACGTTAGAAGTACTCGGTCAGTGACTGTCATGGGATTTCCAAGGCTGGAATGATATGAAATACATTAGCTTCCATCTAGCTGGTGTGTACCTCAGTTGATGCATGCAGTTGTATTCTAAATGTGTACATATCAGCAACAATAAGTCATGTCTCCATTCAGAGTGGGATGGGGTGATTCCCTTGCAATTTCTGTAACTAGACATGTGTGAGTTTCTCATGACATCACTTCTGAAGCTAATGTCACAACTATAAGCTTTTTGCAGCCTGCGTAAGTATGCTATCACATCATGTTTTGGCACTGTATCTCCTCTCCTCAATTGGCTTTTTAATCATTATTTTCTTTCTTTCTTTAAATCAGGATCTGTTAGCGAAGGCCCAATTTCTGATCTTGCATGGACACAGGCTTGCAGCAAATCACCATTATGCACTGGATTTAATCTGCCAGAGATGCAATGAAATACGTTACCTTTCTGATATTTTGGCTAGTGAGATCAAAACAAAACAGATACAGCTCAGCAGGACCTTCAAGATGCATAAACTACTACAACAGGTATCTGATGAGAAATGACCCATTTCTGAAAGAGAGTATACATTTTTTCCCTGGCTTCTTGGCCTGACGTATTTTTTGCCCTTACGACTGACAGCATACTTGTTAATTTCTCAGAGGTTAATAGGGTCAGGGTGTGATATAGCTTTAGATTTAAGTTTGTAATAAATCTTAAGGACTGAGTTTGATTATAATCCATCTGCTTATGCCATATTCACGGTAGAGTCAATATAGTTCAGATTTGCCCTCTGTTGTGAATATGAAGACTGTGGTGGTGATGTCTTCCATTCTCTGTTGAGCATATCTCTGAAGTCTCTATTAGAGATAGTTTGCACTCAGAATACCTTTTAAAGCCTGGGGCACATTTTGCCGAAGCCAAAATTCCTTCTGTATTTCATAGTGCAGGACAAAAAATTATGATTTGAAAATACTCTTCATGGCCTGTGGGTTATATATAACCCCTGTTATAATTAGGCAGTGAATAGAAGGTTCACTGTACAGCCCTATTCTTGTTAGTGGTGTGTAAAATAGGAGTAGCACTTACATCATATCTGAACATACACATTTTAATCTGTAAATTTACTTTTTGGAGTAAGGAATCCTTTATTCTCGTCCATGGAATTCATTAGGGATTTGTGTGACACTTTATATTTCCTAGGAGTTTTATATTTCAGGTATTGATTTGGGGAAAATAACATGCAACTAAAGTGCTGAGAAAATGCTCAGACTCCTGCTGCAGAAGAAATTACTTGTTATGAAATAAATACGGTGCCTCCCAATCTTGACTGTACCTCAGCAATACCTGTGGAGCTCTGAGAAAGTATAAATATCTGGCTTATGTCCCAGAGCTATGGAATTCAGAATTTCTGAAGGCAAAACCCAGATAGTTTTAATTTAAATAGCTCTGAAAGCAATTCTGATTCACAGAAGCAAGGGCTGATGCCCACTGCATTTCCTCTTTGTTCATTTTTTTTTTCTTGATTTTCTCACTAGGCTCGTCAGTGCTGTGATGAAGGGGAATGTCTCTTAGCTAATCAAGAGCTAGAGAAGTTTCAGTCTAAAGAAGATGCTCAGAAAGCCCTTCAAGACATTGAAAATTTTCTCACGATGGCTTTGCCCTTTATAAATTATGACCTGGAATCACTGCAGTATGAATTTGATGTAATTTTATCTCCTGAACTCAAGGTAGGAAGCTTTTATCCTAAGAAATAGATTTAAAAAAAACACCCTATAGTTAAAGTAGTGTGAGAGCCGTATGACCTTCCAGCTAACCTTAGGTCATCCTGCACATCCACAGTCCTCTTCAAGGGTGAGAGGTGATCGTATCACCACTGTCAAGCATCAGAGAATTCAAAGGTGTATACTTCTTTTTGATCTTTGGCTCCATTATTTTCAAACTCTTCCAACATAGTGGACCACTCACATATATTTCTCATGTGTATCCTTGGAGAAAGGCCTAGAAGTGTTTGGGACATTGGACCCATGTTAAGAACACTCCACCTCAGACATCTTTCCTTTGTGCTGTCATGGCCAGCTGCAGATACTACGGGAGCACAGATCTGGCTTATGTTCTCTGCTTGAGAACAAAGGGGTAAAGAAAGGATCTGGATCTTGTTGGGGAAGAGGGAGCCGGCAGAAGTTGATGTGAGCAGGGCAGAGAGCTATGGGTTAGCTCAGTATGGTGCCCTTGGAGATGCCCTTGGTAGATAAGAGCATTTGTGATCCTGTTTGCTGGTAAAATGTGTAGTCGACCCTAAGGTTGGCGCAGTATCTAAATCTGTGCTTGGCTGCACCTACTAGGGCAGGGATGGGGAACCTTTTGGAACTTTCAGTGATACTGACAGCCCGCTGTGGCAAGCATGCCACATGTTCACCACCACTGTTCTCATGGATGCTTCAGAAAAATTAGAAACACGATTGTACCTACAACCAAGTGATTCTCTGGAAGCCACCAAGCTTAACTCTAATTCCCTCAAAGCATCTAGGTAGGGCAGAAGGATATATTATATCCATCAGTGGCTCTGAGGGGCCCTTTGCACTGTGGAAAACTAGAGAGTATCCTGCCGGCAATAAAATACTATGACAGTGTTCACTTGATTTTGTCATGATTTAGTGGCTTGCTTTCTCCTGTTAAATAGGAAAGAGTCCTATGCCTTGTGTTCTGGCTAACAAGGGCAATTTACTCTATGCAATAATCAATTTTGTGACTGCTTGATACATTTTTCCCCGTGTTGTTTGGGTTGAGAACCTGGTATGTGTGTGTGTGTGTGTGTGTGTGTTTTATATATATCTTACATATATATCATATATATATATATATACACATATGTATGTTTTCTGTTACTTTCCTAAATTTATTCTAGTTGTATTTTGACTTTAAATTGATTTTTTTAGTCCAACTCTGAAGAATATAACTGTGTACTCACCTTACTTCAGAAAATATTTCATGGAATTATTATACAACCTACAGGTTCAAATGCAGACGGTACAACTCAAGCTTGAAAATATTCGAAGTATAATTGAGAACCAGCAGGCTGGTGTCAGAAAGCTGACAGATAAGCACGTGAGGCCAATCCAGTTTGTGTTACCTACAGCAGAAAATTTGATCACATCCAGATTACCGTTTTTTTCACCTAAACCTGGTAAAATATCTTACATTCACCTTCCCTGTCTCTTCTCATGTTGCTGTTGTTTATTTTGTTACTCTTGTTGTAAATGCTGAATTCATCCTGCAGTCCTGATGAACTGAAAGCTTCTTTTAGCATCTTTGCTCATGTTCAAATGGTATTGCCCAAGGCAGGACGCAGATTGAGAGTTTTGTACAGTCCTAAAATGTAGTAGTAACACGGAATAGTGCAGGATGGTGAATGCTTCTGAGTATTCTAGCTTTAGAAATGAGCGTGAAAATTTTACTAGCATTGCACTCACACTCTTTTTTCAGCAGGTGGAGGAGAGTGTCTGAAACTGATGCACACATAATGTGTATCTGCATACGCATATTTATTAGAACTCTAGTACATTCTCACTTGGCTTTTGTGCTTCTGGTATGTGAATGACTTAAATAATAGGTGGGTTACCTTTTCTAAATAGGTGCTGGTAAACAGAATAACGTTGGCAATTTCTTATTATGTAAGAAATCCATTTCCTAATTTTAACCTTTATAGTCTATTTTAACGGTGTTATCTCCACTCTCTGAGTTCTATGGAAAAAAATTATTGTTGTACTAGTCTTGAACTACTCTGAAAATAAGATATACCTATTGGCACAAAGATTTCTTTGATTTGCCTTTTGAGCCTTGTAGTGCAGAGTAATTTGGTCATTGAGGCCCTAAATTAGTGGGATTGGTGAATACAGGATTAATTCAGTTGCTAATCTAAAATCGGGATGCCTCTAGTGTAAAGGAACTGCTTTGAAATTCAGAGAAGTCTTGAACCAGGGATAATAAGCACCAAAATACGTGCATGCATCAGATTTAAATGATGATGAGAGCAGGTAACCAGGTTAAGATGATATAAATGATAGTTATGAAAACTATACTCAAAACTATCAACAATGCCTTAAGTTAATGATGTTGACTACGTTGAAAACAGTAGGAATATCAAAGATACTGAAAAAAGTAAAATGAGCAACAGCAACAAAAATACGAGTGTGATACCTAACAGCTCTAAAGCAAAAAATAGAACAGATTGGTATTCCTAAGCATAAGATAGACTTCGTTAGATTTCTGCCTCTATCAGTGTGTGATCTCAGGAAGTACACTTAACTTCTCTTAGCTTCAGTTGTGTTGTCTGTAAAATAGATACAATACTGTCCTGACTTCAAAGGGCTGTTGTGAAGACAAAGTGAAAATAACATGCGGACTGTAAGAAGTACCCACTGAACTGGACTTTCCCTTCTCTCTGGCTAAGGCTTCTTGCTTAGTCCTCTAAAAGATTAACTCCTCCTAAAGTGATGCATGCTAAATGGAGGTGCAGGGTTCTGAGTAGACTGTCCAAGACCCACTCAAGTCATGAGTCACCCAAAGAAAATTTTGTTTTGTGTCATTTCTTTTTCCTTCTTTCTTTCTGCTATTCTTATTTAATGGCATTACACTTTCTTTCTGCAGTGGGAATTGGATACTCTTTCTTTCAAGCATGTAAACTTTTTTCAAAAGGTACCCATCTTTATTATATTTCTTATCATCAGTACATTTTCTAAGTTTGTGTACACGTGAAAAACCAGTTTGGACTCTAAAAACAGCAAAAGTTCTGCCTGGAAGTGACCTCTCTCTTTTTTTATAATAACCATCCATCATTCTCTGTCAGTATGGAACTTACCTTGGAAAATGGCTATATTAAAAGTAGAATATACTTCTGAAATTAATATCTCATAAGATACTCAAATAGAAGAAAGGACAACAATTAGTAATATTAAAGTGAATCAGGCTTTCTTTCATTTTAAAGTCTCCTACGCCATCTGTAATCCACCTACTTGTTGGGAGTAGCTTGGACTTGCTTCAGTTTAAGAGTGCCTAATGTATTCATGAGGCAGAAGGCCTCTTAATGAATAAATGGCATGGATGCTTAAATGATTTAAGCCATGACCCATCATGGTTTGTAAATGAAATCAAAGCGTTACTTATGCTACAAACCTTGTTCATTTTACCCTATTGCTCTGTGTGTAATGGGAATTATAACAATCTATTCCAGACCGTTCTTTAAGACTTTTAATTGCTAAAACAAATATATAACATCCAATCAAATCGAAACAGGAGCAAATGTTTCATAAGAAATGAGTCAAACTGTTTTTTGCTGTTCTTTGCTTCTGTTTATTTTTTTCTTTGCATTGACTAGAGCTCGCTCCCAGCACAGTGCCTGGCAACTAGGAAGGTGTAACAAATATTTGTTGGATTAACACGGAGCGCAAGGGGTGTTACGGAAGGACGTTGCTGGGGAGGGGTAAAATGTAAAACAGAGCTTGAGCTCCTAAGACTGTATCTCTAGTTTCCACTTGATCTTAGCTGAAAGGCTAAGTGATGTGTATCTCTAGTTTAGATCTTGCTCCTAAGCTTTGCTTATAAAGTTGTGTTTACAATTTGCCTCCTTGGGTTTCCCCTGGGAAACAGACTCGCATACCCCAAATGATCAATGTTTCCTGCAAACCCTCTGTCCCTCATCTCAGTGAATGACACCATGGCCCCCCCACCACTTGCCTGGACTTGGGACCTCAATTCCTTCTCCTCACTCCTGCCCAACCTCTAATTGGTCAGAAACGTGCGTGTCCTGAGGATCTTTGCCTCCTCAGTGTCTCTCTGACCCGTCTTCTTCTTTCCATCCCCACTGCTTTCCTGACTGCCCCTGTGCTGGACCAAGCCAGTCACCTGTGGCCTTGACAGCTGCAGCAATCTCCGTGTCTCCCTGTGCTCCCTGCCCACCTTTCTTTCCATTCCCTCCATTCCTCACTCATCTTCTGGGTTTAGATAAACTGTCTGTCTCTGGAGTGCTCTCCCCGCTCCGTGCCCCCGTTCTGTCCTACTTCTCCATCAGATTTCCTATCTCGAGGCCACTTCCTTCAGGTAAGCTTGGCCTTCCCGCCTCTTCTCCCCCGTGCCCCAGTTCATCCAGCACGGTAGCACACCTCCCCGTGGCTCCTCAGCATTATACAGTTGTCTGTTTTCTGTCTCACTTGCTGGACTGAAAGCTCACCTTTGTGTAGGCCCAGACATAGAGTTCAGCATATTGTACAGGCCCTCAGTCGTTTTGACTATATTTACACTATTGAAAGAACGAATACATCTACTTTATTCTTCAGAAAAAGATGTGTTCCTCATAGGTTGTGTGTATAAAACTAACCATTATTCTCAGAGTTACCTTTTATAAAGGGTTTATATCTGTGTATATCTGTTGCTTAAAAATAGGACACATCACTGTGGAGAAACTGATTTTATATGGTAATTCCCACTAAGTATAATACATATTTATATATGATTATATAAGCATACAGTTCATTTATAGTAAATGAAAATGAAGTGTACAGTCAGTAAAACAGCATATTTCCCCCCTAAATGTCCCTGACATGGGCTTCTGCTCAGGAACAAAGGACAAAGAGTATATTTCTTTCACACAGATAGGGACCTTGTATGGCCAATAGCCTTTTAGTGGCCCTGAGAATTAGGAATTTAGCTGAGTCTCTCATTGAGCCATGTCCTTCGGTTTTTCAGAACATCTGACTCCTTGCTTAATACTACAGGGGCTCACCTTTGTAAGTTGGACTTTTAAAAAATAAATATTACAAAAAAAATAAATATTACAGCTTGGAATTTTGATGAAGTGAGCTTTTGAACATTTTAATATGCTTTGAAAATATTTTATGTACTGGTTAGGAACATGTATTGTGACAGTAGACTGTGTGGATTGTAATACCACTTGTGCTTCTTGAAGAAGATACCAGCCTTGGTTCCTTATCTATAGAATGGGGATAGAAGTTATCTACTTCGGGGTCGTTTTGAGGATTGAAAAAGAAAATGCATCTATAGGGCTTAAAGCAGTGCCTGATGTGTAGTAAGTGCCAAATAGATGGTAGATGCTCTAATCAGTAGGTGGAATTTGGGTTTTTTGAAACTCTTTTGATTCAGTTAGTCAATGAGCTACAATCTGATTAAATGTTTCTCTGTCAAAATGAATACTAAGTCTGCAAATAATAAGCACTAACACTGAGCTGCGTGCTGTGCAAGTAAATGAAAGAATGAAGAGTGAACAGAATCATGCTTGATAAGAAATTATACACTTGAAATTATGCAGATAAGTCTAACCAATCCCTGTCTTCTATAGTGTGCGTTAAAAACACTAATCTGAACATGCGGAAATATTGACGCTAATTGTTTGATAGATACGCATATGTTCTCTTTAAGAGTGCTGACTTTCATTCTGGTTTGTAATTCTTCTCTCACATTTCTCTACCAGGGAAGAAGACTTGGAGACAAAATCAGAGCAACTTAAAAGTAAATATCATTAATTTATTCAAAATTGTCTGTATTGCTGTAGTTGCAGAATTGATATAGGTGTTTAAATCATATTTTTCATTCACGACGCTAGTATTGTACATTTGAAAGACTCTTTCATCTAGAAGAAAAAGCTGCTACTGCACTGTATCTAATTGCAGTACTGGCAGAACCCCAGATGTATGAGCAGTTTCTTAAGTCCTGATGCAAGATCAGAATCATTGCTGTAGAACATCACATAGAAGTTCCAGTTTCTCTTTACCGTCTCCCTCCTTTGTAAACCTAAGTAATGTCACTTCTTTCTACAGAAGGACCTTTCTTCCACGAGTGAATCCACTCCTGTAAGTATAAAACAGGGACAGAGGCCGGGTTCTAATACTGGACCATGCCGAGGCTAGCCATGGAGCCAGAAATCATATTGATTCATTTCCTGATATATACAGTAGTCCTTCCTTATCCTTACTGCCTCTCACAGTTTGAGTTAGCTGTGCTCAGCTGGGGCCCAAAAATATAAAATGAGAAATTTCAGTGAGAAAGAGAGAGACAGGTCGACAGACAGGCAGACACAGGAACCAAGAGCACTTTGACCATCATCTAATTTTTATTATAGTATATAGTTACAATTGTTCCATTTTATTGTGAGTTATCCTTGCTAATGTCTTCCTGTGCCTAATTTATAAGTTAAACTTTTCATAGGTGCATTTGTATTGGAGGAAGTCACAGTATATGTATGGTTCAGTACTGTCTACATCTCACAGCTGCATTTCAGAAACCTGTTAAGAGTACATGATGCATGTCTACCTGATAAATGGAGTATGCAGTATATTTAGTGAACTAGAATATGGAGATGATAGTAATGAGTGTTCATTCACTAGACATAACAAATCAAAGCACACCCTGCAAGAGGGAGTGTCACACAAGTGCCAAGCCATGGACTCTGACACTTGGGCTTGATTGCTTCATTACTTATTAAGTATATGACTTTGACCATGATCTAAGCATCTCTGAACCTCAGTTTTCCCATCTTTAAAATGGAGGAAAAAATGTGACAGCTTTCTAAATTGCTGTGAGGCTACTACTCAGCCATAAAGAAGGATACACTGTAGACTTTGATAGGTAAATGGATGCAACTAGAGACCATACTCATAAGAAATAAACCAGACCCTCATGTGTAAACATCATATTGTCTCCCTAGTATGAGAAGCTGAAAGAGTAAATAAAATAAAAAATGTTCTATAGATATTGTGAAATGGGAAGAAACTTCAAAAGGAAAGATAAACTGGGATGGGGTAATGGGGAAAAGAAAGAAGGGAGCTGGGTGTAGTGGCACACACCTGTAATACCAGCCATAAGGAGGCTGAGGCAGGAAGATCGTTCTGAGTTCAAGACCAGCCTGGGCTACAAAGTGAGCTCAAAGCCAGCTTGAACTGCATAGCGATACCCTGTCTCAAAAAAAA
>NW_004955489.1:5694479-5730284 GCF_000276665.1 Chinchilla lanigera
GGAAAACAAAATAAGATACACACACGATAATTAAGATAGTTATACTACTAATTTCTCTTAGTTCATTGAAAAGAATGGTTTGCGCTAATATTGTTTGGACAGTTGAATGCCAATATCTGGTACCCTGAGTAACTAATTTAAAGATAACAATATGCAATGTATTAACCATTGTTACCCTCCTATTATCTTGTTTTGAAATTTTGTTTTAATTGTTTTTCTTCAAAATAAAATGCTGTGAGGATTGTTTAGGAAGGTGTGTGTTAAGCACTTAGGATTGCGTCTGCATAATATATAGGAAGTGGTAATAAATGCTTGTTTCTTTTTTTTTTTCCCGGTACTGGGAATCAAACTCACGACCTCGTGCTTGCCAGGCAGGCGCTGTGCCACTGAGCTAAATTCCCAGCCCCATGCTTGTTTCTTTTTACATGTCTTTGTAATATGTAGGCCACATTTTATGCTTATATTATTTTGCTGATAAACCCTGTACTTCGTCTTGGGTTCTGGTTGTCACAAACCAATGTTACATTTTCTTTGATGTGAGGCTTTTGGCAAGCTCAACTATTCAGTACTGCTGAGATACCAGGAATACATTTCAAATGCTTCTGCAGACCATTTAACCATAATAAATCTCATGCAGCTGATTCAGTAGACCAGTCTAAGTCCTTTAAAGTCTGCAAACTAGGACAGCGGTTTAGGATCAGGGAAGCCATTTGTAACAACAGTTAATATGTGATACAAAGGAGAGACAGAGATGTATAAGTGATGGACATTTTGAGAAGGAACAGAGGGTTCCACGTGTTTTGCTAGCACTGGGGTTTATCATTAGATTTTAACACATTCAAGTTTATGATGATACCACTGAGTCATTAGGAAAAGGATCAATTATGCTGTGTGTCCTTGATTAAAGAATTCAAGGATGAATGTAACATTTTCTAGAAGGGTTTCTACAAACATCATTAAGGCTAAAAAGCTCTTTTTGTTCTTCAATGAATAAACTTTAGTTATTGAGAAAATTAATTCTTTGTGAATTAACTTCATTTCCCCAGAGAGCCAAGTAAGTGAAAATATATACAATAAATTCCAATTCATATCTGAAATCTATCTTGCTAGGTAACTCAAATTATTTATTTTACTAGTAATGTCGGTATCGAAGTTATTTTTGAAAAAATTGCATTGCTTTTCAATATATCTGCAGAGTTCGGAGGCAGAGTAACCTTAATTTGAACTAGATGTTCCTGAAGAACAACTATACCTACATAGATACTAATTTAACTTTTATTTTCATTATTTCAGATAGAAGTGGTACATGATTGTCGGGAGAAGAGGAGTCCTAGCCAATCCTCCAGTTTGGACAATGACAATAGCTTGGATATTATAAAGAAGTATCCTCCATTTATTAACATAAACTCCCCTACCCTTCTCCCTGTAGGAGTCTCTGGTTCCGTGTTCATGCCCAGTGTGCTCAGAACTTGGAGTTTATGCGAATGGGGCCCTCGTGGCTGTCATTAAAAGGACAGTAGTTGACGTGTCAGAATTCTTGCACTTAGTCCTGGCCCATCTATGATCTATTTATCATAGATAAATTTGAGGAAAATTAACCCTTTTCAGAATTTTTATCTCTTCTTTTTTGCTAGATTGCAAAGGAATATAAAAGGGTTTTTTTTCAGTGTTGTTGAGGTATAATTGACAACTGAAGTTGTATGTATTTAAGGTATTTAGTGGAATGCTTTGATATATGTATATGTTGTAGTGAAGTTAGATACAATATTTATCACCTAACATAGTTACCTTTTTTGTGGTGAGAACACTAAACGTCTAAAATCTACTTTCTAAGCAAATTCCCAGCATGCAACACAGTGTTATTAATTGTGGTCACCGTGCTGTATATATTACATCCCCACAAATGCTTCAACTTATAAGTGAAAGACTGTACTGTTTGAGCACATCATCACTTTTTTTAATAAGAAGTGAAAACGAATGAAACTGTTAAATCTACCAAGGATTATATAGATTCTGTTTTGTAGATGTTAACAATAATCATTGTTTTGCTTTTATAACATTCCGTTTGTAGTGTAGTCTTCAGAATATTTCTTTTTAAAATTTCACATCACAGAGTTATAAATAGCCAGAATTTTGCAGCAAGTTGAGTACACACACACATTTTTCAAAGATTCTTGAAAGTTAAATACTTTAAAATGTAAAAATAGGAAAGAAAAGCGGGGCCAAAACTGAAAGTTGACTTGAATGAATTACTTAAATTTAGGGAAGCCAAAATGAATTTTAAACATTACTGTATTTGGAAACCACATTGAAAAGAAAATATATTTTATTTTATAGACAGTAGGCAAAGTTTTTACAGAAACTTAAGTGTGATCTACACTTGGGAAGACTGGGCTTATAAATCTAATTAATGTTTTAGAAATATTCAGAAAATTACTACAACCTCAGAATTTAGGAGTAGATTTTGTGAGTTTTTAGCAAATTAATTCTCAATCTTAGTGAGTTAGAAACATATTTTTACCTTAATAATGACCCTTGAGCATCCTACTTTCTTTTAAATATATTTTGAAGAGTCTTGTGGGTAATACTTATTGTAATAACCATAAAATTAGTTTCATATTTTGATGTTAAAGCAAAAACCATTAATAGTTTCCATGGGTTGATATTCATTAACTGGTTTTACCTTAGAGAATTTATAATGATAAAAAACATTGCAATACAATTTTCAAGTGATACAGTAACCAATAAATATGATCTTTTCATCTTAGGCATGTCCTCAATGAGCTGATACAGACTGAAAGGGTGTACGTTCAAGAGCTGTTTACTGTTTTGTTGGTAAGTGACTCAATTGTGTTTTTACCATTTTCCTGAATGGTCCCCTGCTACATTCATTAGAAAGCATTGGAGGCAGTTTTATATTTGCTTCCTCCCTTCTCACATGCCAGTGGTGGGCATTTCTCCAATTGCTTGAGGTTGCATATTGTTTAAACGTGCATATTTGTGTTCTGTCTCCGTGGTGGGAATTGTTGTTTCAGAATTTATTGCAGAAGAGAGAAGCTGTTCTCTTAGGGATACACCGGATTGTTATAATTATTCCCCAGGTGCTACTTAGAGACTGTGATGTAGAGAGCTGGAAATGGGATACAAAGACTCATTTGACACAGATGCCATGAGATTGATTTGGTCTGAGAAAACCTAAATACTTATTGTCAATTCAAAGAGAAGTTGATGACCCGTCCTATAATTGTTCTTAGTTGGTTTCTATTTTGTTTGCAATGCCACAAGCTACCTTGAAGGTCAAGGGGCTGTCATTTTAGTTTGCTCACTGAGTGGAAAACCTTGACTTCCCTATTCTGCCTTCTAAAAAAAGAGTCATGGTTAAATTTGGGAGCTTAGGAGAGTTCAATGTTAAAATTCAAGCACCTTTACCACTATATATTTACCCACTTCCATATATATTCTGTACCTATACCTTTGGTAGCCCAAACAAATGTTAATGGAAATATTTTTCAAATACATAAATATATTTGTTTTGAGTAGGGCTATAGAGCAGAAATGGATAATCCAGAGATGTTCGATCTTATGCCACCCCTCCTGAGAAATAAAAAGGATGTTCTCTTTGGAAACATGGCAGAAATATATGAATTCCATAACAAGTATGTAATTGCCCAAGTATTTTTTCGTGAAAAATTTAAAAGAGCTATAGCTAGTTTATTATATTGTGCATAAATATTGTTTTTCTCTGAAAATTTCACAGCATTTTCATGAGCAGCCTGGAAAATTGCTCTGACGCTCCAGAACGAGTGGGACCTTGTTTCCTGGAAAGGGTTCGTCTACTTGGTTTTTTATCATATAAACATGGGCCACCAAAGTAGTAACTCATTTCTAAGAACGGGTTTGGTGACAGTACTTTTTTTAAAAATGTCTTTATGTTTTTGGAGAAAACAATACTAAACAAATTTTGTTGCAGCAACCACTGCAGTAGAATCCTAGAGCATGCGCTGTGTTCTGTGGTATCAAACACTTTGTGCTCAGCTGCTAGGAACAGGGATTGTAGGAACCCAGGGATCATCCTGGCTATGAAGATATGACCATTGCAATCATCTTAGCGGAAACCACTCTTGGGCTTGTTTAATTTTTAGCTTAAAAGATGCCTGGGTATTGCCCTCTAATACATGCGAAGTCTTAGAACCCAATCTAGTTTGGCTCTCAGCTACCAAGGTGTCTATCACAGACCTTTCTATTCTTAGTCAACAGAATCATTCCGGGAAGTTCATTACTCCTCATCCCGAGAGTGTGCTTAGTACAGCTGACTTCCTAGTGACCGTGCTCCCTCCAGGGCAGTGTTTTCTCAGAATAGTGTTTGCTTAACCTGCTCTTCTTACCTCCTTCCTTCTTTTTCTGAAAGGTCAATTTGGTCTTGATTTTGGAGTCAATTTGAAAGAGGCAGTTATTGGAAAATTCAAAATACATATTTCAGAAAGTGTTTATGAAATGAGAAGAGAAGGCTAAGGAAGGACTATGTGTCATTACCTTTCTCAACGTGTTCTAACTGGAAACACGTTTGGACTGTGGACACATTTTTGCCCAAGTTTTTCAAGCAGTAGCAGTCTATTTTCTCTTTGGACTCTACTATATAAAGGCTGCGCTACTCATTGCAGCTTTTACAGTTGCGATGGATTTTTACATGCGTGCATGTATGAATTCTTTTCCGAACTCAGTGAGAAATCTGAGATGGGATGCACATCCTATATTCCACCACATATCTCATAATGATAGCGCAGATCTTGGTAATGAATAGTGATTTAATAAATGCTTACTGATCTTATGTTCATTCATTTAGTAGCCATCTAGTGAGCACCTACTATGTACCAAGCACTGTCCTCGGCAATGTGGATACAAAGCCAAAGACCATTCATGTAGAAAAATGGAAACTATTGTGTATGGGATGTTGCAGTGTGTTAGAGATATACACAGGATCCTATGGGATTCCAAAAAGAAGGACATCTTACACAGACTAGAGATGTAAACAATGGCTGTATAAAGAGATGATTCGGGTTGAATGTTAAAAGGTTGAATAAGAGTCTAGTAGGTGAGGGTTAGGGAAAGATGGTTCCAGGGAGAAACATTTATGTAGGCAGGTGCCCAGGTGGGTTATGCAGCAAGGACAGTGCCTCCATGACAGGCCAAGGACTCCAGGCTCTAACTTGGAAGTTAGCTGCCAGTTCATTCCCTGGGGACCTGAGAGACTAACAATATAGAAAGAGCCTGTTTCTTGGTGCCCCTTAGCTCATGGTTATGAAAAAAATTGTGTAATTCAGAACTACAAGTCCTGAAATTCCTTGGGTAATTGTGCATCTTATCACTGGGTCCAGTGGGCCTGCTGTTCTTGGAATATAAAGAGGGTTCCTTTGGGTCACTGTCTTTGTAATGCTTGGCCACACTCACTCTCACTCAGCCTTTCTTGCTAACAAAATTTATATCCACAAGTTGGTAATGTATTTGAATTTGCTCTTTATCACAGAAAGATGATTTTCAGATTTATGCAAAGTACTGCCAGAATAAGCCCAGATCAGAGGCAATTTGGAAGAAGTATTCAGAATGTGCCTTTTTCAAGGTAGAGTAATTATTCAAGTATTGTCTGTGTACTTTCTGGAAAATATTGGGCTATATCTTCCTGTATTTGTAAGTTAATTTTCCACTGTGAGTAAATGACATATGCATATAAATTAAAGAACAGTTGCACTTCAATGCACACACACACACACACACACACATTTGCTACTCCCCAGAAACAACCACTTTCAGAGCTGTTAGTCACCTCTTTCAGTATTCACCCCCATATCTCCGTATAGCATACTGTCTTTCTCCTTCCTACCATGAAAGATGAAGTTATAGCCCTTCTTTCACTGCCCAGTGTCCTCAACCATATACACATGTAATTCTTTTCCTCCAAAGATCCCAATATAGCTATATTGTAATTTTGGTTAGGATGATATAGTTTTTGTTTTTATTTTCATTTTTTTTTTTTGTCTTTTTGAGACAGGGTCCTGCTATGCAGTTCAGGTTGGCCTTGAGCTCACTTTGTAGCCCAGGCTGGTCTCAAACTCCCAACGATCCTCCTGCCTCCACCTCCCAAGTGCTGGAATTACAGGCGTGCGCCACCACACCTGACAATATCATTTTTAATTATTAATAACATATAATTTCTCTGCACAGATGAATCATGTGATATATATTTTCCTTGCCTTTTGTTTTTGTTGCAATTGTCTGGTTACTCACTTAATTTTCTAGGTACTTATCCTAACTCCTGCCACAACCTCTCTCCCTTTCAAGAGCTATAAAAACTTATTCTCAGTGTATTTATCCACATTTTGTGTATCTAAGCATCAGGTGATGGGCATTTGGGTTGTTTCCACTTTTTGATTAGTATGAATAATCTTGCTATGAAAATTTTTGTAAAATGTTTTGCTTAGACATATATTTTCTTTTCTTTTGACTCTGTAGTTGAAAAAAATTGTCAGGCCCTATGTTTAAAATATTGAGGTACTATGAGACTGTGTTCTGCAGTGGGCGCTCTGCTGCTTATTCCCACCGACAGTATATGAGGGCACGGATTGCTCCACATCCTCACCAGTATTTGTTATTAGCTCATTATTTCTTAAACAGACTTTGAACACTCATCTGCTTTTAAACCCATCTTCATCTTCCACTTTCAAAGGTACTTGGTATCTTAGTTCCTGGGTCTCAGCGAATGGGGGAGCAGTGTGGAGATATATTCTGTATATAAATCGAGCCATGCCTTGGCCATCCCCTGTGCTAACAGATTCACTTTTCTCCAGCATGTTCAGGTGTTTATCATTTCTCAGTTTGGATTTAAGTTCCCAAACTTTGTTAGTATTTTCTCCTTCCCCATCTTCTTCGGGCTTTTGCCTCAAGAAATGTAGGTTTTCTATCATTTTAGTTGGATTTTGTAACTGAGGAGATCTAAAAGCATGAATCTGTTCACCATCTTTAGCCATGAATTGACCAATTTTATTTGAATTGGATTGTATGTTGAATTTTATCCATATGCAGTGGAGGGTCCTGCATCCTTCAGGTACATCCTTTCTTACTCTCTGCATGTTCTGCATTTCCTATATGAACATTTTCGCTAAGTAGCCCTATCTTGCCTTAACTATGGGCCCTACAGTGTTCCCAGGACCCAGTGTCATGACCCTTATATTTATAGTACAGTCAGTCAATTGCCTGATGAAATATAGCACCAGTGGATGCGGACTATATTTTTCTTGTAATTTAAAAAAAAAATCTCTTCTCATACCCAGTCTGATTTATTTTTAGCACAACCCATTTCTTTTCTGGGTATTGGCCTGTGGAGCTGAGTCTTTTACTAATTTTCTTCGATATATTGAGGAACCTTTTCATCCCATTAATGCACTGTGATTCCCTGCTTTGTCACTCTGCAAGTGTTGCACATCAGTATAAATTTATATGTGAAAACATTTCCGTCTTTGAAATACTTGAATTTTCTACCTCCCAAATATTTGAAATGCTGTTTACTGTAGTTATTATCATGACTTATAATTTCTGTGCCACACATAACAGATTTTTCTGACAGATGTCCCGTGAAATAAATGTAAGAAATAGTCATGCATTGGGTTTCATCAGTGAACACTTGGTATTTTCACAGGTACATGTTTTAATTAAAATTTATTGATAATTCTCTTCTAATGACAGGAACGTCAGAGAAAGTTAAATCACAGACTTGGTCTGGACTCTTATTTACTCAAGCCAGTACAGCGAATCACTAAGTACCAGTTACTGTTAAAGGTAATTGTTTAAACCATTTGTTCATTTCTTTGCCTACTTTTTTGAGGAAGGTTCAGCAAAGCCATTTAAATGGAAGCCTGTGGGAAACAAAGTCTCACATTTTGGGAAAGGGAAGGGGATCAAGAAAAGAGGGGATAAGAGGGAGAGGATAAGAAGAGGGAGGCAAAGGAATCAAAAGACATCAAGAGTGTGTGTGTGTACACACACCTATTCCCCGAAACAAATGTAACAACTACATATCACAAATATACATAAAAGAGGGAGTCACAGGCTGAAAGCACTAGAAATAAGTGGGCTCAATAAGTAGGAAACCTGGAGTTGCCAGTAAAAATCAGCGCAGTGTGCATTTTTGATCATTGCAAAGCGCAGCAATAAGTATCAAGCCAGAAATATCTGGAGCGTTAGCCATTTAATTTTCCATGCAAGGTGCATTGACTCATGCAGAGTGTTGTACTAAAGAACTTTTAATATTACTAACAAGATCTAAACTAACGTATTCTTACAATTTTGAGATTGCATTTTGTATTGACCTTTTCACTGAAAAAGGCAAATGGCACTCCGCTAGCATAATGGGAAAGGATCAGTAAATATGGTGTCAAGCATAAATACAACATAACCTGTTTTAAAATGTATCTTCATTCCTGTACTGTGTGTATCATGAGTGTATCATGGAATAAACATGATTGTATGTATGGGATAAAAACACTTGTAATAAAAACTAATGTGCTATAAAAACTAATCTCTAATGTGTCTCAATAGCTACTATTCTCAAGCTCCAAAAGCATGAAGGCTCATTGTTTTATACTGTTCAGTCACTATTTCACTTCTTCCTCAATTTTGACACTGTTATGAAATATAGTATTAATGTGACAAAGAGCGTATGAAAGGAGTTGCTCTAAAAAGTGACATTATCTTTAGAGTCATGCTTGAAAGCATGTTAGCTAAAAATTTATTCATTTCTCTAACTATTTTAATATGTGCCTAATAGTAACATTAATTCCTGACTTCTAATTACAGGAGCTATTGAAATATAGCAAAGACTCTGAAGGGTCTACTCAGTTACAGGAGGCGCTTGATACAATGCTGGATTTGCTGAAGTCAGTGAATGACTCCATGCATCAGATTGCAATAAATGGCTACATTGTAAGTAAATCTGAATAATTTTTGGAATTTTAGAGAGTAAGCATATCGATACCAGTTTTTACTCTCCTGGAATCAATTGAGAAATAACATATAAGAGGTAGAAAAATGGAGATCTAAATATTAGCATTATTACTAATAATGCTAAGTGGAGAACTGGCTTCCAATCAGGCTTTCTGACATTCTCGAGTCCTCAATAGCTTATTCTAAAGTCTAGACCTAGGGAGATGTTGCTTAAAGGAGTGTTTAGGACTCATCAGGAAACTGTTGTCTCAGAATTGCTGCTTGCTCTAGGCTAGGATAGATATGGAGGAAAAGGGTTAAATCTCCAGAGCTTGCAGCCTTTTAGTAGATTAGCTCCACCCAGTGGGGAAACTTGGAGTGGTGTATGTCATACTCCAATTGGAGAGATGGGAGGGATGATCTAGCTGAACTATCTGCATGGAGATGGTATGAAGCCAAGGAACAGGGTGTTTCTTCTATCCTCCATCCCCACGGTAATTCTGTACATATGCAATGCAGTTTTCACATAAAAGGTTGCAATGAATTCATTTTAAAAAACATGCGAATTATGCTTCAGGGTTTTAGTAGGTCAAGTGAAACACTAAAATGCTGATGTCAGGAATCTGAATGTCACTCTGCCTTGTACGAATGGTCTTTGGTTTTCCCTTCTAGGGAAATTTAAATGAGCTTGGCAAGATGATCATGCAAGGAGGATTCAGTGTTTGGATAGGACACAGGAAAGGTGCTACGAAAATGAAGGATTTCGCTAGATTTAAACCAATGCAGCGACATCTTTTCCTGTACGAAAAAGCTGTTGTGTTTTGTAAGAGGCGCACTGAGACCGGAGAAGGCTCGGATAGATACCCATCGTACAGTTTTAAGCACTGTTTGAAAGTAAGACAATTTGAACTGTGTAATGTAATATTATAGATGTATTTCATTTTATACATGCCTTTGTTTCAAATGAGTGGGATTTAAAAAATTAAACAGTACATAATGATTGCATTCCTTCCCCCCTCATCTCTTGGTCCTTTTCCCTTTTGCAAAAGATCTACTTCTCTGTATCCTACTACCTTTATTTTGCTCTTTAATGGGTAGGCTTTATAATTTCATCACACATCACTTTGTTTAGAGGAAATCTTGTTTGTTTGTTTGGGTACCAGAAATCATAAACTCAGGGCCTTGCACTTGCCAGGCAGGCGCCTGTGCCACTGGGCTATATCCCCAGCCCTTAGAGGAAATCTTAAGTAGAAGCCATATAGAAGTCAGGCAAAGCAGAACTGTGCTTGAAATGGGGGAAGGAGCGCAGAGCTTTGATTCCTTCCTCCCTGTGTCACTGCATTCCCAGGCATTCTCCGTGTGGGAGGGGCTCTCTGGTGTCCTGCAGAGCACAGTTTGAAGTGACAGGAAATGTCCAGCCTCCTGCATAAACAGTATCTCTCCAGCTTCTTTTCTGCACCTCCTCCATTCCCTAGGCCCATGCTTCCTGGGTATCCAAAGCCACTCACAGCTAAACCCTTCCCATACCTGCCCTGTCCTATCCTGTGAAACTATTTTATTATTCTCTTATAACCAAAACTACCATTCTGTCCTGATACTAGTTTGGTATTAAAACGAGAGCAGTACTGTTTGAGGAAGTCCCTGGCAACCCAGTAATAGTTCCAGCTGGTTTTGCCATCAAACAAGGGGAAACTTCCCATTCACACGGGGCTATAACTGGTGAATTTGACTTTTTTACACTTAGTGCATTTTATCTTTCAAGTTTCGAAAGTTTTAAAGACAGTATAACAATTTTTTGAGAACAGTTGGAAAATACTGAAAGTTACTGCCCTTGATTCCCCAACCCCTCTCATTTTAGTCATTTTCATGAGCATGTTCTTTTATAGTTGTCATTGCCAGTATATTTGAGAGTCCGTGTAATTCTCAGCAGCAGTTATGAGAAAGACAGGTAACACTGTCCTGCATCGGCTGAAGTATTTGTGTAAAGGGAGAAACTGGCCTTGGTTTTGATTCTTCCTATAGGGTCACCTCCCCTGACTCCTAACAAGATGCTCACCCTGAGTCAGATCTCCCTACTGTTTCATCCTCCCTGCTTTACTTGTGAATCCTCAGCAGCTTCCCAGCTTCTTTAAAACTCCAGCTATCTTCATCACAAATGTCCAGTTGCTCACTTAATACTAGCAGTCTACCCCTAAGCCCTCAAATTTCTAAGAGTCTTTCATGTTTCTGGTAAACATGGATTAAGTACCAAGAAGTCGTAATCTCTTCCAGACAGGGTTTAGGGCTGTTATCCATGTCCTTATTCTTTGGGAAGGCACTTTCCCTTTATAACAATCCAGATTTGTTAGATTCCCATTTTACTTGTGGGGAGACCTAGTTACGACCTAATGTAGAGTTTCTGATTTTTATTGATATTTTACCTTTAATATGACATAACCCTGGGCATGCCAACAGAATGTTTCTCAAGTACAAAGCAAGGAGGGACCAATGTGAGGTAATGAAGTCAAGAGAGTTGAAACTGCAGTAGTTAGCACAGAAAGGAGGGAGGGATATATGCATGGAACATTTCAGTGGAAGACAGAATTATGGGCTTGCAGATTTACCACATACAGGAAATTTGTAATACTCGATACTTGAAAGAAAATCTGTTTAATTTTTTCTCTGAGTCTCTGATAATTCCTAATACCCTTCATTTTCAAAGTTAGTCAATGATTCCTGTAAGGATTTAGGCAAGGATTCCTAGGAGAGCTGTAGTGCTGCAGTTGGTGAAAAATGGAAAGCAGGGCATTTCTCAGGCTTCACTTACTTCCTCTTGCTTACATACCATGAAATTCCAGCATTGAGCAATCTCTGGCATTACTAGTCAACATGGTACTTAACAAACAGGGTTATTTATGTCAGAGTCTTGGCCTGGTGGATAGAACCGGTGCAGACACTTCACTGCTGAGTGTCTTCTCGCTCTTGTCTTGACTGCACCACAGCATGCTGGCATCCCGTAGCCTGATCGCGTCCTCCTGATAACTGTGTGCTGTATTTTAAGTGAGCCGCTTATCTGCAAATAAAAACCCTCTGAAATGTCACAGTCAATCTGATGGATATACTGAGTTCTTCAGATTCTTCAGTTCATGCTTTATTATCATTACCGATTATTTCCTTTTAACAAACGTGGACATATAGCTACATTTCCAGAGCAACTCCAAGATTTACTTAATAATCATGTGCCATATATTAGCAATGAAAACTAAAATAAATATTACCGTTCATATAAGGGAAGGAAGAGAAAGTAAATTCATACTTTGAAAAGCTCATTATGTGATCTGAGCACTTAATGCACCCTATGTAATTCTTCTATAAACTGTGCAAAACAGATTATTTTATAGATGAGGAAATGGAATTTCAGAAATGTTCAGCAACTCACACCAAGACACACCCCTTTCTGACTCCAAAGCCTATGTACTTTCTAGCTTACTGAGCTACTTAAGATAAAACCTTGTAATGAAACAAAATCCATTTTTAAAAAGATTGAATGTGACATTATTATTCATCTTACATCTTAATATTTGAGCAGAAGTAGGCTAGAGTGGTCTAGTAAGAACTCAAAACTATTTTGGAACATTTTCAAAGTAACTTCTGGCTACACTCAGGATGGGTGTCAGAGGCTCTTTCATTAATGTACATTTCATTTCCAGACATAATTGCTTTCCTTTTCTTTAATACAGAAATCAACTAACACTACCTTTAATAATTACCTGTTTTAATTAAGGCCATTTGGGGGGCTTATAAGTGGAACAGAGTGAGATAGTACTTCAGGTAATTAGGTAGGAATTCAGAGAAAAGGAGAAAGGCAAAGGAGAACTAAAAGAGAATGTAGAAGGAAGTAAAATTGCCTGAAATGGAATTAGCCAAAGTATTAGTAGCAGTGGTGAAGAAGATTGTACGAAGCACAAACATGGAGAAGAGGAAAAGCTGTGATAATAAAGAAATATTCGATATAGAAGTTTTAGTGGCTATAAAAAGATATCAGTGTCTCATGACAGATGATTTAGTTTCTATAGTGGTTGAGGGATTAAGGGAAATAGAGGGAAACTTGGGTAACTGGTTGGTTCTTCTCTGTCCCATAAAATGGGTGTATATAACTTAGAGGGATTCTATGGAGATAAGTAATAAATTTGTTCAATTAACTGATCTGCAGGTAATTCCTTGAAGTAATCATTTCCATTAATTTTAGGTGGTTTTCTCACTGATGTTTAGTCAGTTTGACAATGGTTTGTTATAATAGTGTGTAGTTAATTTATTATAGGATTCAATCTTAGATGGGCTACTAGGATATTTAAATTTAAAACATTTGTGGCATTCACTGGGATGGAGCCCACACAATCCAAACTATAAAGTGCCTAGTTCCATGAAAACACTTAAATACTTATGCCTGTGATTATACTTATGATTTCATAGTCATTGAATAAAAAAAAGTGTATTTTGCCCGTGATAAATTCTGTTCCATTTAGAATATGATGGTGTAGAGTTAATGTAATTTCATACTCAAAATAAAATGCTCACGAAAATTTTGACGTATTTATCATAGATGGATGAAGTTGGAATCACAGAATATGTAAAAGGTGACAACCGCAAGTTTGAGATCTGGTATGGTGGGAAGGAAGAAGTTTATATTGTACAGGTTGGTCATCATCAAATTATTCTAGAAACCTTAATCTGTATTAAGATATAAAAATCTGGGTTGGTAAAAATAATTTTGGTCATATTTTTAAAAATCTCACTCTTTTCAGTGTAGATCACTTGCACATTATTTGAGTATATTTAGTGGTGTACTTAACATTTTTTGCTATACCACATTTTCTTTAAATTAAGGTACTGTTTAAGTTGAGGTGTTTGTCGTGTTCTAAGTTTGCACAGTTACACTAGGAGACTTATCAACTGTAGGTGACAGCTTGGTGGGTGCTTTTCTGACCTCAAGTTTCTAGGGTTACGGAATTGTCATAGTTCTGAGTTCCTCTTGTCCTCTGCATTCAAAGAGCACCTGATTACAAGACATGGGGATGTCCCAGCTCAAATTTGCTCCCTGGTTGTGAAGGACATGGTTAAAGCTCTGCCCAGAAGAGCTGTCGGGTCCACCCTCTTTCAGGGGAAGTGAGAGGAATCAGAGTATTTCAAGAGGGTGTTGCCTTCGATCTTTAAATCATGACTCATGACTCCTCCACAGGCTGTCGTCTGTTGCAAATGCGAAACTTTTTCTTTAATTCTGCACTTAGGGACTGTAATCCCTAAAAGTACTTTCTCATGGTTTGCTTTGAGCCGTAATTCCTGGTAAGGTTTGATAAACCTATTTTGTAAGTACTGGGAAGATATTTAAGGAAGCTTTCATGTTTCCTCAGTCACTAAGATTATTCTGCCATCAGTTTTATTTTCAGAAACATTAGAGCTTGCTTTATTTTACCAAAGTAAGACAGAAAAATATTTATATTTTCAAAGGAACTTTTCCTGAAAAGAGAAAAAAATCAATGAAATTATATTATGCATTTCATTCAGTTGTTGTTCTTCCACTATTTAAGGGCAATTTCAGAATTATTTGGACTGTATTATTTCATCCAATCTGATGGCTAATGAGTAGCTTCTTAGAAGTTTTAAGGACCAAAAGGCCAGAAGTTGTACATGGTGTTTTGCCAGTAGATTATGTTTGATATATTTAATTACATTTGTCCTATTATAGAAGCATTATTTTTAAAGAAAATGTACCTTCCATCCTTTTTACATCTTTAGGCTCCTAATGTAGATGTGAAGATGTCATGGTTGAAAGAAATAAGAAATATTTTGTTGAAGCAACAGGAGCTTATGACAGGTAAATTCAAATATGCGTTCTTCAGAACAGGAAGTGTAGTAACAGCTCATTGACACAGATTTAGTGACATTTGCAGAGAAAGGAACTGATATTTATCTATAATGAGCAGGTCTGTCAAAGAAACAAATGGGAAATTAAGATTCAGAGTGTCACTGAAATTATTTTATACTGCAAGATAAACCTTAGTGCTTGGGAAGCAATGGAGTGATCTAACTGTGTTAATTCACAGTCCCTCACAGGAGGCAAATTGTTCAGGACCTTGAGTGATAAGTGCCTGATAACGTTGGGATAAGGAGTTAGTTCCAGTTGTAGACATGGTTTGGACCTTTCCCAGTTCCAACTTTAGTCTGGCCTTCTCTCTGGTTATTGCACGTCTCCAAAGTGGGGAGTGTGTGTGTGTGTGTGTGTGTGTGTGTGACAGAGAGAGAGAGATAGAGAGAGAGAAAGAGGGAGAAAGAGAGTGAGAAGTGTGACTTCTGAATGATACTTATATAAGCTCTATTGTATTTCATAGTTAAAAAACAGATGCAACAGGATCAGTTAACAGAACCAGATCAACTTTCTCCTCAGCAGAATGATGAGTAAGTGATAATTTAAAAATACCACTCCTACAGTCTTCTCTTTTCTGTGTGTAATGGGAGACGATGTAAAGTATCTCAGACAAAAGCAGACCTGCCATTTTAGCAGCAACACATCTGATTTCACCAATACATCTTTATCTCTGTTCTAGCCATGTATTTATTGTGCCTGATGGCCCTTAAGAGTTATCTCTCAGACTGTCTTTTTAAACACGATTAAAATGCTTTGTTCTCAGTATTATCGCGAGAAGATTTGCAAGTACACAGGCAGTAGGAATGGCTGCACTCATGAGTTTCTTGTCCAGGTATTTGTGGTTCCCTTCAGTGTGATTGGAGAAAGAGCTGTAAGAATGTAGAAAGAGGTCTGATAAAGGACTGGCTCTCAGCTTTCAGTCCCCTGATGGAGAGTACTTGCTAGTGATTTGGCCTCTCATTCTACATGGCTAGGAGGTTTGAATCTTAAGAAGGAACTGACTCTAGACACAACCACAAGGCCCTTAAAGAAGGTAGCACTTCTGTATGATAGCACATTGCTGCTGGTTTAGAGATGTGGGCTTTATATTCTGCCTTTAGGAATCCTAGAAGGTAGAAAGTCCACAGAATACCTCCATATAGGCAGAAAGGGCTTTCACACAGATACCAGAATCCTGGCAAGGAGATTCATCAGGCAGTATCTACATGATGTAGCGATCATTGAATGACTTGCAAGAATACTTTTTTCTTTTTTGTTCATCATTTTTTGGAAGTAACTAGAATCAGAAGAATGTGGATCGGAGGCTCATCTGGAGCTTTAGGAGAACCCAAATCACTACTCAGTATTTCATCCTACATTGTAAAAGCAAAGACTTTGGTTTGCATGCAGGAGGTGGCTTCACAGTGGATGGTACAAGCTCAGCAGTATGAGGCTTAATCCACAGTTTCAGGCTTAATCTACTTTTATTCACACTTTGCCTAATTTATTAAAGATAAACATCACAGAGCCAGAGCAATTATATACAACATTACCTGCTTTGCATCTAGAAGGAACTGTTTTTTTCTTTGCATAAAAGAGAACCTGCTGGTTTGGGTCCTAGGATTTAGGTTTCAGGATATTATGAACTGTTGTCACATAGCTGTTTGAATGGACTTGCAGAGCTTGTTGTTAACACATGGTATTGGCAGAAGAAATATAATTTTTAACTTCTTACAATTCTTAGAGTGTATAAAAGCTCATTTATGATTATTCATTACTATTTCAGAAAACAACAGGCAGCTTTTGTAAGTGTTGAAGAAACTGAATCTGAGCACACCGGTGCTATGGTCGAGGGCAGTGAGACAATCATGTCAGTTCAGGCAGAAGCAAATGCAGGTATGTATCATGGTCATCCCAAGACGAGATTCATGGCTGTGCAAGTTCATATTTCCAATTGCTAATTTATAAAATCTATGCATCTGTAATTTTTGTATAAAGAGAAAATAAAGTCAACCCACGCTTATAAGGCTCATGTCCGGCATGTGCAAAATACTCAGGTGGGCACTGCAGAGCAGCAGTTGTCAGAGTGTTGTTCCTGGAGCAGTAGCATTAGCATCACTTGGAACTTGATGTATGGGAAGAAACTCCTTTGGCTCTCTCTGCCCCAGACTTTCTGAAGCAGAAACTCTATGTTCAAAGTATGGGAGCCCCTGCAATAGAGGATGTAGAGAAGAATAAAACACATACATTGGTTTCAAGCAATGTACTTTTTACTTACCCTTAGTTTAATAGAGAAGAGTAATTTACAACTGGAATGTTTATTCTTATGAGAATGGTGCTATTTGAAGTGATTTTAAACGTTTATGTAATTCAACAAGTGCTAATATAACAAGTATGTCCATAATTATGTGAAGTATTGGGCATAAAGTCTAATTAAGGTACATTCAGCCACCATTTTCATGAAGTTAGAGTAGGCAGATAATTCAAAAAGCAATTAAAATTAAATGTGGCAGTTGTCCCAGTAGGGAGGTACAGGTGCCGTAGAAGCACACAACAGGGTCCCCTAAACAACTCTGGCATCAGCAGTGTAGACTCCTGTGGAGAAATGCCAAACAGATTGTCTGGTATCGATACTTAAATATAATGGTCCTTAATCTGGAAGTTTCCCAGTAGTTGAGAAACAGTAATGGTGACCTCACTCAGTTTTCCATTATCCATTCAAGGGTTACTTCTCTCGGGTTGGCCCCCACAGCACTCAGGAGAGGACCTAGTATCAGTGCATTCACTTGACAGATATGAGAACCAAGTCAGAGAAGACTGATATGACCCTCCTAAGGTCACAGGAATAGTTTAATGTGGCTAAGATGAAATTCTGCTAATTTGTAATTTAGACTACTTACTCTAAGTCAATTCATTTTTTAAATACACAATCAAGTACTGCCTACAATGCAGGGTCTTATGGGGCATCTAAGATATGATACGTGATCTCCACCTAATAGGAGATATAGGCCAAACCAGAATAATAATACCAGGCAGAAGCTAATAAGGACTATTTGAATGTAACCAATACAATTATGTAAGAAAGAGTAAATATTCTCTAAAATGTTATTTCATGTAATACTTTTGACAACTGTCCCACCATTCTAAAAAATAAAAGGAGAATGTGACAGTCTAGGCACTATCTCACATGTCAGTAGTTCCCAAATACTACAGTCTAACGAGCAATGTTATTATATAGTACAAGATGCTAATCTAAAAGATAAAGCCTTGAGTATGATAGTTAGTTTACTTCTCACCTTGTGGTGAACCAGCACCTTTAAGTAATGGCTACACTCAACGTTTTTCTTGTAGTTTGGGCTGAGAAGTCACAGTCTGCAGAAAACCCTGAAGAGCCTGAGGAATGGCCTAGCAACTATTTCTACTCTACTTACGATGGCAGTGAAGAAGGAGATAGGCCCTTACTGGTTAGTAGTGACATTAAAATTGTTGAGGCAGTGTTACTGATGAAATAGATGGAACAACTAGAGACAACCTTTTGTCAGTATCCTGAAGTCATTAGCTACATTCTGTAGCCAAAACATTTAAAGCATATATAATTATGACTATCTACTAAACACTTCTTTGTTTATCCAGAACCCAAATAAGCTATACATGGACGTCCAGTGAAATTGATGAAATAGTCAATCTTTCCAAATCTCTACAAATTGACTTGTTATCTTTTTTTTTAAAATGTAGGGTCTTTCAGTATTTCTCTTTATGTTTATAGGATTTTCTTTAAATTTTTATTTTAAGATAACTCATAAATTCCCAAAGATTGGCAAAAATAGTACAGAGCATTCCTGTATACCATTCACCCAGGTCTGCCTCATCGTAATGTCTTGAGTAATTAGAGTAAAATATCAAAACCTGGGAATTGACATTAGTAATATCCACAGACCTTATTCAAATAGATTTCACCAGTTTTCCATGCACTTACTTATGTGTTTATGGGTAGCTCTGTAATTGTACCCATCACTGTGTTTTTCAGACATGTAAGAATCAGAGAGAATAAAGAAGGTTCAAATATACCATAGAAATCAGTTTAGATTCCAGATTGGAAAATACAGGAAATAAAAATTACATGGTGAAAGAGACTTCATTATCTCTGGGGAATATATTTTAGCAAGTTCTCGAAAACTGTGCTAATGATACCCAATATCAGCATATTAGAGCAAGAAAGTGGCTTTAGAGCAAATGTAACTGTTTCAAAGAAGAACTAGTTTCCAAGAAGTTAGGATCCTACTGGGTTATTGGAGGGGAGTTTGGGACCACGTAGGGGCAGTCCCTGCTTTTCAGAAGGCACCATCTTGGAGGGTAGGAATGCTGCTTTGCAGTGGACTGCTCCTTGCTGTCTTTCAGAGGAACCTGTTCATTTCAGAAGGTCTAATGTTGGTGTGAGAGAGTAATGGCATGGGTGATCACAAGGCTGCACAGCACTGACTCTGAAATCCAATCTTTAAAAAAATAATAGATGTTTCTCTTCTGATACTATGATGACCATAATACATATTTGTATGGTAGCTTACAGCTTATCAAATGATTTCTCAATATTGCTAGCATGTATTCTGTGAGGAAGGCCAAATTCTCTTGCCTGTAATTTACAAAGGGGAAACTGGGACTCAGAGATGGCAAGAGATGTGTATAGAGTTAATTATCTAGAACAGTGGTTCTCAAATTTTGAATAAAGGAATGCTTTATATTCTTAAGAATTCAGAACACCAAAGAACTTTTACTTATATCGGTAAACTGTTGATATTTCCCTTACTATAAATTAAAACTGGGAAATAAAAATATATTTATTTTACATTATTACTAAACCCATTGTAACTGTGTATAAATAACATCTGTATTAAAAGTGACATTTTTCAAAACAAATGAGTGAAGAGAGTGCCATTTAAATTCTTGTGTAAATCTCTAACATCTGGTTTGGTAAGACAGCTGGATTCTCAAATCTGTTTTTGCATTCAGTTTGTTGTGCTCACAGCAGACCCCCTCTAGAAAACTACTGTATGTTGGGAAAAAGGCAAATAATGCCGAAATGTATGCTTGATTTTCATATTCTCTGAAAGGATCTGAGGAACTTCAAGGGTCTGCCTCCCTCACTGTGAGAACCACTGGTTTTGACTAGTAATAAAAGATTAATTTCCCTAATTAATATTATCTGAGGATGAGCTAGATTGGAGTAGTAGGTAGTTCAGATATTAGCAGAAGGCCAGGGAAAGCCAGTTTGTGTTTAAACATTTTGTTATAGATGACTTCTGAGGGAAGGGATTGTTGAAAACTGAGATTTAGCAAGCATTTTTCTGACTATGTAGTCACAAAATGGAGTAAATATGCAGAATGTATTAACGCTTTCCTCATGGGGGAGGGGCATACGGGGAACCTATTAGTCCTCTTCTCCTAATAATTTTTTTAGTTGTACTACTAAGGAAATCATACCAAAGAGCAATACAGTGTGTTGTATCCCTTACTTCAAAATGAAGTTGGAATGAGCTGCTTTCTTTTGGCTTCACTTCATTAAGGAGAAAACTGAGAAGTAACAGGTTCCACTTCCCTTGTAGAGACCCGTGTCGGACATGGCTGTCCTATATTGATGAAGCTACTATGTCAAATGGCGAGTAGCTCTTTCCTGCCTGCTCTTCAGCCCATTTGGAAAAAATACTGCTCAAAAGACGTTCAGCCCAAATGCTGTGGATATTACTTTCAGATTATTTTATTTGGACTTGCAAAGAATCAACAACCATAAGTTTTTCTTTTGTTTCAACAAGTTTTGATTATGGTACTCTTTATCTTTAAAATAGTGTATTATATGTGTAAGATATTATGCTGGAAAAATTCTCATCTCACAATACTTTTGGACTTAAAAATTGTTTCTTTTCTGTATCTTTGTAACCAAATGCAATCCGTGTGCCTTGGATTATTTAGCTTATTATGAACTAAGTTAAAATTATGGCTGCAAAATGATTAAGGTCAAGTGAAGCACAATATTATGATTTAATAGGCTTTCATTGGATCTAGAGCTTTTGTGCCCATTATTTTAACCTGCGCAAAGTGATACAAAGTCCAGAAATCCTTTTGGGGGTATTAGTAAATTTGGTTCAGAGCTATTGCCTTTTGTATGTGCCAAGATAAAATTTTCATAAGAGTAGTTTACAAATAATTATATTTAAAATTTAATATTTTCCTTCTTGTTTTTTTCTGGATTTATGCTTATAATTCATGTGACAAATGAATTGTGCACTATTATTTTCTGTACATTTCATGCTGTAATTCTCTTTTTCAAAATAAAAATGAAGTCTTCAGGTTATATAAACCCGTGTTCTGCTTTGTTTTTTCATCCCAGATTGCTCAGGTTTGTTCTTGCAAAGCTGTTGCAGATACCACATTTACTTTGAAGTACAGTGCATTCTTTATGTCATACAGAGCAGGCAATTATGCAGACAGATTTTTGATGGTTTGTAATGTAATTTTCAAAACAACTTTACATACTCCAGGGAAATATAAAGCCCTAGCAGACTGCAGGAAGAGAGGGTTGAAAGACCTCCTGATTAGAATTGATGATGTCATTCAGCTTCTCCATGAGGATGCTGAGGGTGAAAGGTAGGTGTGTTTGGAATGCCCTCAGTGACTCCCGGATTGTGCACATGTGGAGCTAATCAAACGTTTCTGCTTTATCTGTATCTTTGTTGTGCAGTCTTCAACAGCAGAGATATCACAGGGATGGCTTTCGTTTTCATTGCTTCAGCCATACCTATATAGCCCACTGAAAGGAATGGTAGCCTTTGGTGAGTGAAAGATGCTTTGAAAGAATCAAATGCTATGAGTCTACATGTTCTCTTGTGATATATATTCGGCTCAGATGAGTTGGCCAATACATCTAGCTTGTGTAATGGCTACAGATCACATTCTGTTTGGTTATTTCAGCCATTCATTAATCGCATGTCTAATGCATGCCCATTCAGTGCCAGGAATCATGCCTTGCTACTTTATCACATAGTCATAATTCTCTTTATCAGCTCAAATATTGACTTTTTAGCTTTATCATTCTGTCCCTGTGCATGTGACTTTATATAACAGGAACTGCAAGATTAACTTGCCAAATATAGTTAAATTGTGAGAGAGCCCAAAGGAGGAGGAAAATATGATTTAGAAGTGGACTGAATTAAGCTTCTATGTTTTAAAAAAAAATTTATTTTTTTATAAGAAATTAGCAATGGTTGCTGTATTATATATTGTTATCTTCAAATTGGTTACTCAGTTAAATAAATATAATCATGCAAGATTAATCAAACAAACATATTTTAAATGAAATATTTCTGTCCTTATCATGTCAATAACTTGAACTGAAATTCTTCATTGACTCTATACTTTAACCCTAAAGTTGGAAGAGTATCCATGAGGGTAAAAATTAATACTGAATTATTAAATAATTATTTTTATACTAACCTAATTCCATTGTAGCTTACTAAAATGTCCTAAGCACAGTGTCATGAAAGTCTTTGAATATATACAATAGCTTTGTGAAAATTTGGGCTGCAGTACAATCTCTATTTTTATTATCTTATGACTGTTGGCTACTAACTGATTTATTATTTTGTTTGGTGAAAAATCTAAACAGAAGAAAAGAAGGTCTGATTCCAGGGCACAGTTTACAGATTTTAATTGGTGACTGTAAGTTTTAGAGTGTCAGAATTACAAGTATAAATTAAACAAACTGTACAATATTTGTTTGAAGGTTAAAATTTTCAGATATTTGCTAAATATGACATTGGCATAGAGTAAGAATTTCTCTGTCCTTAGAAATAAAGCTACAAATGTGTTATGCTAGCTAACATCTAATGTTTTCCATCAATAGATTTATATTTATAAATAAAACTTTTTAGATCTATTGGACTTTTCCCTGTAAGATTGATAGGCTTAAAAGAATTTTTTCAGATACTGTGGTGTCTTATGCTTTAAATTAACTACTGAGGATGTCCTTTTAAGTTACCACTTTTCTTGTCCAAGAATATGTTAACAGTGTATATTTCTCATGTTCCAGGAGCATGCATATGGATACATGTGTGCATGCATGCACGCACGCACACACACACACACACACACACACACACCTTCCTGTGTCTGCACCGAAGACACCTGCAAAAATAATATGAAGCAACAAAAACAAAACAAACAAAATCCATAATTTGGGGCTGGGGATTTAGCTCAGTGGCACAGCGCCTGCCTGGCAAGTGCAAGGTCATGAGTTCGGTTCCCGGTAACAGAAGAAAAAACAAAACAAACAAACAAACAAAAAATAATATGAAGCAATGAGAAGTAACCTCATATATATTCATTTCTTCTAACCAAACTCTTAGTACAGAAAAACTTTTTTTTAGAAAAAAAAAAACAAGTTACATCATGCACAGGTGCAGATTCTGTATGATGAGTATGATCACTATGTATATCTAAAATGTACCAATAAAGCATGATTTTAAAAAGGAAGAAATTTTCTGTATACAAACTATGGTTCTTTTTTCTTTCCTTCATTCTTTTTTTTTGTCTTTTGAGACAGGGTCTCACTATGCAGTTCAGGCTGGTCTTGAACTCACTTTGTAGCCCAGGCTGGCTTTGAACACCCAACGATCCTCCTGCCTCAGCTTCCCGGGTGCTGGGATTACAGGCGTGTGCCACCACACCTGGCTGCAAACCATTGCTCTTATAGACTTTTCTACTACCATGTTTCTCCCCAAATAAAACCTAGTTGGAAAATAATCAGCCATGAAAACTAGAGATCAAAAATTCAGCCCCAATGAGCCTATCCTTGCCTTACCTACCTTGTAGAATAGCCACCAAGCAAGAGAATTGTGATGGCAGATAAGGCAAGGATAGGCTGATTGGGGCTGGCATTTTTGTAAGAGTAGGAGAGGGGTCCCAAATGTGTTAACACCTAGGCCCTTTGTCAGGCGTAATTTACACAGAAAATTCACAGTCACATGGGTCAAATAATAATCAACCAATACACATATCATACTTGGCTAATATTGATCCAATAGGGGAACTGGTCATGTAACAAGGTTATATGGCTAGCATCAATAACCTTGGCTTATCTATGACTTCTAAAACAGAATAATTTCAGGAAGGATTCAGGGGTTCAGGTTCAGGGTTCATGGATTCAAGTGTTCTAGTCATCTACCTGGGTGTCTGCTGTATATCTGTATTTAATAGATTCAGTGGTACTAATTACAGTATAGTCTCAAGTTCTGCTTACCCCTTAGGGAAGGATGCAATTCTGGCCATTGTGACTTTATCTTGAGGAGTAGCCTTTTTCACTTGCACCTCCAGCCACAATTTTGAGGTTTTTGCTTTTCACTGACTTCCTTGAGAGCCCAGTCCTTTTCTGACTGTTTATTATTTTCTATCTAACCTAGCTGCCTATAATATCTTCCCTCTGAAGAGGTATCACGAACTGTGGCTAGGAGAGACGGGTATAGTTTTAATCTAGCTGCTTCAAGCTGAGAAGGATCTGTCTAGGGGGTACAGAAATCAGGAACCTTCTCTAGATACCTAATATAATGGGCCTTGGATAGAATTTTTGTTGGAATTTAGCAGTTAGGAGCTCCTTTTAGAAGGTTGGCCTGTTGCATCCTGGTAGAAGTCTGGCACAATTGTTGTTTCTCTCTGCATGATCACTGGGAGTTTGGCAGCCCCTAGGCGAGAAAAAACAAATTTTTCCAAGATATTAAAGCGCATACAATCAAAGCATGATCACTAGAATGGAAAGGCCGATTGGAGAAAAGAGCCACATCCACACGCTGCTCTTAAGGGGCTGGACTAGTGATTATAACCAGCTGACTCCTAGACCTGTCTGTTCATGGAGGTTGTCTATAAGGCTGACATTTAAGTTTTTTTTTTTTACCAGATCTGAATTATTTATCTAAAGACAACAAATTTTATTTATTAGTGCATAAGTCCCTCTAGTTTTAGCCATAAGAAGTTGGAGAGATCTGCAATTTTGAAAGGCAATTTTTAGCTATGAAATTTCAAGACTCTTGCTGAGTTTTTATAGCTTCCACTGTAGTTTCCTAGCCTCACTGAGTAATAACAGCGGTCAGCTCTAGGTGTAGCTGAAAACTAACAGCAGGGCTCAGTGATTGGAGCTCCCTTTCTATATCTAGCCTTTATTACAATGATTTTTAAAATACATTTTTGGTTGTACTTTTCTTCTGGGTGTTTAAGAGCAAGCTAATCAAAATTAACCTCTTGCTATCTATAAAGGTCAGTTAAGGCTCTTCAGAGGTCGCTTCTGGCACCAAATACTGAGCATCTCAGCTCCTCTGTCAGTGTCAGCCTCCAGGATGGGTCACAGTCTTGCCTGACCATGTGGCTTCCTGTGGAAGTGTGGAAGACATTTTTCTCTTTGGTACACTGTACATTGGTTGTCTACTGTTCTCCGGGGTTCAACAGTCTCCCTGCTTAGTAGGTTGAGTGACTTACCAAAGTCCTACAACTTTGTGTGATCCTGTAGAAAACATCCCCTCATGTCCTGGATCCTTGTTGACCTTGGGGGCCAAGAGCAAAATATTGCCTGTCCTCTTTGCGCAGTTATCTTTCTACCTCTGGTCTCCAAATCCCAGTTGTTGAACATCTAGGAGAACAGTTGAAATATATTACATGACAAGGGGACTATTACTTCCTTACCAATCACGGCTGTCTTAGAAGTTGAATCTCTGCAGAATGTTAACAGATAGCAATTGTAAAGTTTTACAGAGAAAACTTGAGATCCAGGGCAACATAACATTTCAGCATGACAATCATGAGGATATTATTATCTCTGAAACATATTTAAATCTTCTCTTAGTACAAAATAATTTTTTTAGTCAGTTATCTTTATCTAATTACAAAACACTAAATGGCATAAAGAAACTTGAACTACTTTGTTACCTTTTAACAATTTTCTGTTACCAGAGTGACATATAAGTGGAATGTACTTCTTTATAGATGTATCTTACAGATTATTAATACCTAATCTTTAATCATTAGAGAGACATTGGACTGCAGAGTATTTAGGTACCTGTAACTATTATAACACAATTACATAACAGTCACACAAGCACAAGCCTGGAAACATATCTACATCATCTGGCTAGCTGTCTCCTATTGGATTAGCATGCAAATCTCATCACAAATAGTTTGAAAACAAGTAAGGGAAAGCCAGATGCTTCAGCTTGAAAAAGTTTATCGCTGTAAATAACTTTAGCATGGAAGTCACCCATATGATGTTTTTCAGTTTCACGTCTTTGAAGGCCTGTACACTTGGCAAACACAAATATATCATCCAATGCTAACCATGAGGTTAGCAATAATTGGTATCACAGCAATATAGACATCTTCACATATTTAGTTTCTATTCTTAAGACAAATTTTACACTCTTTTAACAGTTTTTATAGGGGGTAAGTATATTGACAAGAATTAAGAACATCTTTACAACTCTGATAAGTTTAGGAAACAGTGTTAATGAGCACAAATAGATTTATTACCCAAGGGACAAGTGTTTCTCATTTGTACAATAACAAAAATACTGTTTAATCAAAGTCAACAGATAAGGTTTAAATGTTAGGACCAATTTCAAAGAGATATTATATTTGGATTATTTTATATGTTTAAGGTCTAAATGTATATTGTATAAAAGAGAGCACCCATTAATTACTTTGCATGTATTAAACTTACATAGTTATAACTTTCTAAACTTTAAAGTTTAGACTCATAGCATAGCTTGTTTTAGATGTATACATACAGGTATGCCGAAATATATACTTTGTTTAAGAAAAATTTTTCAGCTCATTAATTTCCTTTTTTAATTTTTTGGTTCGTTTTGAGTTTTCTTTGGACAAACACTTGTATACATTTTCAGAGTAGCCAAACTCATTTAAAACATTATCAGATAAAGACTGACAGGCTCCAAGTTTACATAGGAATGAAAGTCATAAAGTTTGATAACATAAAGGTTGCATATGATTTAAGTTAATATCTATCCTTTTGTGTGTTAACATTTAAGTACACATTATCCTCCAAAAGTTCTACTTGAGTTGTCTTACACATAAATAAACAGTCGACATCTCAAATACCTGTGATTCATATAGCTTAACTGTAGGCTAATTTAAATCAATTGGGAAGTGTAAAGATGTCTTTAGAGTTGGTAACTAATATAAGAAATCAATTTTGTAAATGTAATGTCCATTATTGTCTGTGTGGCATAACTTTGACCAAGGTTTTCTTGGTCAAAGATAATAGATATAGCTTTAAAAAGTGTTAACTGTTATGGTAAGTCATCTAAAGTAATTTGTTTTGACTATAATTAAAATGTTAAGCTTTCCATGTCTAAAGCAGTATGGTATTCTAAAATATTGAGATGCTCTTAGTTAAACTTACAGAACTAGATTTAAATGAAAAAATTCAGTATTTTACTAAAGAAAGGGTCTTGTGTTCTCATTGTTAGGCTTTTTGTTACTGAAAAGTGAGCTTTAAGAGTTAAAAGTATCTGAATGTTAACCTACAAGATGTTTTCAGTAATCAGTTCATAAAAAACTATTATCTTAGTTTATGACATAATTTATATATTTGGGGCTGGCATTTTTGATGTGTAATTTTCAAGGTAGATCTTATTTTTGAAGAAATAGGGCAAGTGATACCTGTCTATAAAAAGATGGCACAGGAAAAGAAAACAAGATTTTTATTTTTATGCACACAATTCCTGTAAAATGCTAATTGGGGCCTTGTCTTTGAATTCCAGGTAACAGACACTGTTTCAAGTAAGTCTAGTAGAACAAGAATAATTTATTTGATTCTAAATTTTATTTGTAATATGAAACCAAACCTAAAGATGATAGGGCTCAGTGTAAATATTGGGTCACATTGAAAACTCCAGGTAATCTAATCTGGGTCATCTCTGAAAGGTTTCCTGCACAACTTGTTGAATTATGTAAATAATTATGAAAGTATTTAGATAATTCAAGATCAGAAGAATGTACCAATAATCAAAACTAATTTATATATGCATTATTTGAAATATATACCCAACAACTACAGAATACACCTTTATTTTTAAAATACAAGGAAAAATCACTAAAATAGATCATATGATATTTCATAAAACAAGTCTTAATAAGTTTGAAATAAATGGAACCGTATAAAGTCTCAACATATTACATTAGAAATCAGTACCTCGAAGTATTTGAATATTAAATCATATCCATGTAGATAACACATAAAATAAAAAAGAAAGCACAAAGGAAATCAGAATTATTTCAAATTTAATGAAAACGAAAGTGTAACATCAACATTTGTGTCTACAGCTAAAGAGAGACAGAAATGGATGGAAACATAGTTTCAGATACATGCAGACATTTAAAATCAATGCAATTCACCACTTTAACATGAACATAAGAAAAAAAATACACAATCAATTCAATAGATGCAGAAAAGCAAATGACAAAACTATATATTCACTAGAGAAACTTTCAGCAAACTAGAAATAAAATAAATTTCCTCTAATAAAGCATAGTTTTGAATACCACAGTTCACATCATATGTAATAGGGAAATGCTGCAAGTTTTCTCCTAAGATTGGACACAAGCTAAAGATATTCATTCTGATCATTTCCATTCAACATTGTACTGGAATTCCTAGCCAGTGTCATAATTCAAGGAAAAGACAACAAGAAGAGTAGCAACTCTGTCATGATTAGTGGGTAATGTATATGTATAAAACCATAAGAAATTTACACACAAAAAGACCCTGCCAGAACCAATAAGTGAATTTTAAAAAATCATTTTACAAAAATAAATTGTAATACCATAAACTAGCCATAAAAATGAAAACAAGAAATTAAAAAATTATATTAGCAAACTGAAACATAAAACAAATAGGAATATATCTAACAACAGATGAGCAAAGCTTCTATACTGAAAACTGCAGACTTTTGCTAAGATGTATTTAAGATAACATTTAAAAAGCAGAAATATACTATGTTCGTAGATTGGAATGCTGAATGTTTAGAAATCCATCTTCCACAAATTGGCTTGCAGATTTAATGCAATCAAAATTGAAATCTAATCAGGCCCCTTTGAAAAATATTTAAAAACACAGTTTTACTCTAATATGTATATGGAGAATCAAATGATCTAAAACAGAAAAATCATTATGAAACTTTTGAGGATGTAAATACCTGCCTCTAAGTCTTAATATAAACTACAGTAACAAATACAATATGGTATTGATATTAGTGTAAAAAATAGGAATTTCAGAAATAGACCTATATGAAATAATTAATTTTTAAAATGTTGCTTGTTTTTAAATGGACTGATATAATTGTATGTACAAGGAGTAATAAAAATATGGCATGTGTTTAAAAATGTAGTAAAAGACACACTGCCATTAATCCCCATCAAAATACTACCCTTTGTTTCAAACATACTTATCCCATTGTTTTTTTCACATTCTGAAGCAGTTCTGGAAATCCTCTTTTGTGAGTATCTTTTAGTTGTCCTGTCATGGCTGACACAATGTCCTGAACTGATTTAAAATGTTTACCTTTCATGGTCATTTTGACTTTGGAGAAGAGCTGGAAGTCACAAGGTGCCAGAACTGGTAAATAAGGTGGATGAGAGTACATTGTAACATGTTTATGAGTCAGCCTTTCCATTGGGTGACACTCAGCAGCATTTACCATATATTTTTAATCACAGTGTTAAAGACAGTCATGAATGAGGACTTTGAGCACTGCTTGAAAAAGTGGCAAGAATGATTAGTGTTTGTAAACTGAGATGACTGAGGGGAATAATTGCAATGTGTTGTTTGCAGTAATACATTTAAGAAATATAAATATTCAGTTTATTTTTAACCATACTTATATTGTGTACAATGTAGAATGAATCAATCTAGGTCATGGTCAAAAGCATCATCTCACATAGTTGTCGTTTTTATGGTGAGAACACAACATCCACTCTCAGCATTTTCAAAGAAAACATAATTGCTATCCACTATAGTCATCATATTGTACAACAGATGTTTTGAACTTATATTTCCTATTGAATTCAAAATTTTAGCCTTTGATCAACATCACTCCAAATGTCCTCCCAACTTCTCCAGTCTTTGGTGAACAGGCGCAAAAATTCAATACCAAATGACTTCACGCATATGTGGAATCTAAAAAGTTAATTTTTAATCAAGGTGCCATATCAGTGGAGTGGGGAAAGGAAAGCTGTTTTAATAAATGATCATGGGCACCTGTGAATTCATATGGAAAAAAAAAGAAACTTCCATCGTTGTGCTTTACTCAGTACACAATCTTAATTGGAGCTGAATCATAGACCTAATCAGAAAATCAAGAATCATAAAGCTTCTAAAAACAAGCTCAAGATCATATCTTTGTTTGGTAGTTAACAATTTCTTAGACAAAAAGCATCAACCATAAAAGAAGAGTATCAGACAAATACAAATAAACATTACACATGCCAAACTGAGTGCTGTACAACTTTTGTATGTTATACCTCATAAAATAATTTTTACTAAGTGATTTTGAACACTTTCAAAACTCAGTTGGTGCTAATGAATCACCCCCCCCAATTAACTGATTCTATGTTAATACATTGAAGTGGTCAGGTTTTACCTTGTTGAGCAAAATACCTGGCCCCCATAATTTAAAGCAGGAGAGGTTTCATTTGGCTCACGATGTCAAGGGATTCAGGCCATGATCAGCTGGCTCCAAGGCAGGAACATCATGGTAGAAAAGGCATGGTTGAGGAAAGTGGCTCACTTCATGGTGGCCAGGAAGCAGAACAGAGGGGAAGAGCGCCACCAAAAGATATTCTCTCCAAAGACACATCCTCAGTGACCCACCTCCTCCAACTGGACCCTACGTCCTAACAGCACTTTCAGCTGTGAAATGCAATGGATTCATCCATTGATCATCCCGTCATGTAATCAGCTCCCTGGGAGTCTCTTAATCTAGTCAAGATGAAAATTAAGTAGCACACACTGAAGAGTTCAGTTTGAAATAAATATATATAAGTATAAAAATAAGATGTACATTGTAGATATGAATTAGGTTACATTGCCTAAAAGTGTTAGAGATAAACAGCACTATAGTCAGGCTTATCCCACACTACCTGTGACAGTCACAGAATTTCCTCAGCACAGAGGTGGACCTCATCATTCACAGCTTGTTTTCGTCTCACATGAAGACACCTTCACACTGTCCGTTTCCCCCCACCTCTGGTGAAAGAGCAATTCTATTTTGTTTCTGCCAACTGTTTTGTGCTTACTTGAATGGATAATGAGAGAGAAAGAGGGAAAACATGAGTCAAAATATGTGCTTAAAGAGCTATTTAATATATCTTTTAAAATTTCTTAGAAGCAATTTAAAAGCAGTGAAGTCATAAAATAACATGTAATGTATTTACTACAAAACATGATCTTGCCTGTGCTCATACCCCCAAATTTCAAAAGTGAAACCATCAACTGTATTCTTGTAATTCCCATATAGTATTGACATTTGTATTCAATAGTAAGAATATCCAGTGTAGATTATTCCATAGCTTTTATTATTATCATTTTAAATGTAGAGCCAGATGTCCTCATACTTAATTCAGGACAAAGTTAATTACTTTATGTTTAGCTAACTATTACAGGACATATAAAATTACACATCTATTAGTTTTAATTTGAAATTACTTCATTACTGTAACCCCAGCAGACTTAGGGCATATCAGCATCCTTTGAGAAGTACATAGCAAATTGCTAACTTCAATCTACTTTGTGCTTCCAGGCCTTTGCTTATTTTTCAGGAAGTGTAGGACAAACCATAGTTTTGTTGGCATATATACACCCTACTTAGGAAAATCACATTATTAATTCTAACATAACTAGTATTTTCCCCTGTGAGTGCACTTTTTCAATATCCCTTTTTGTATAGCTACTGGGAAAATGGAAGTGTAATATATCATTGTGTTATTAGTATTCAAAGTGTTAAATTCTTTCTTTTCGGAGTGGTATGCTAGTAGGTAAGAAGAAAAGATCTAGTTGGTCTCCAGTCTCTAGAAGTTTCTGAGCTACGGTACTATTAAAATACACATTACTTTCAAGTAACATGCATTTATAACTGATGCTAAAAGGGCAAATTAATACTTCACAATAGAGTTTGGTTGAGTGCTCCAATATCAAGTGATTTTGATTGAGAGTTACTGTCACATTACATTCTAGAGAGCCAAACAGTATATGTGGCTTATTAAAATATATGGTAAGATATGTCCATCAGAGGATTAGAAAATCACAATTGAATATATGTGGAACTTCAACAGCATTTAGTTTTTGAAAATATATTCCAGTATCTTTCTTGTAATTAAGCAAATAGAATATTAAGTTCTCTCAGACACTTTAAGGACATAACATATCTCACATATCGTTTTGCTCAGAGCACAGTTTGCGCAATGTATATAGAAACTGGTCATAAATGTAAATTTTGTGCATTTTATTTGCTTCCAGTGAAGTTATGTCTATCACCAGATACATACCTTTAATAAGCTATTGTTAAAGTGAATAATGACTTTCACATTAAAAGAAACACCCATAGGATATTACCCTGAAAGTATGATAGATCTCTTGGCCTGAAAAGTCAGTTGAGTATTAACATCACTTTTCATTATTTTGTAGATGCTCCTCTGAGGGACGAGGAAACTAAATTCCCCTGGAATTAAAAGAGAAGGAATAGACATTTTATAAATAGAGTTACGATAGAGATATGGACTAGATTATATTGCCTAAATGTGTTACAGATGGACAGCACTATGGTCAGGCTTATCCCACACTGCCCACAATATTTCCGGAATTTTCTCAGCACAGAGGTGGACTTCATCATCATTCACAGCTTGTCTCCATCTTACCAGAAGCCATCTCCACACCTTCCTTTCTCCCCAAGTGAAAGAGCAGTGTTATTTTGTTTCCACTTAAAGTTTTTCATGGCATCTATTGAGATTCCATCTGAAAACCTGAAATCAGATCTTTTGAACATTTACATATAAAAATTCTCATTTGTATCTGTCTTGGTTACTTTTCTCTTGTTGCTGAGACAAAATACCTGATGCCCAAAATTAAGGAAGGAAAGGTTTATTTAGCTTTCAGTTTGTGGGGGTTTCAGTCCATACTTGGCTGGCTCCAAGGCAGAGTGGCACATGGCAGAGGGCAACAGGTCATGGTGGCAGAAAACAGCAAAAGCAACAAGAGCAAATGGGAGAAGGCTGAGAGCAAGGCTTTTTCCCTCCCTTATACTGTATGCAAACTTTCTGCTCCAGGGCGGGTGTAGCACTCACACCCATAATTCCAGCATTGGACCATGAGTCAATCAAAAACTCTAGAAGCCTGCCCCATGACTGCATGAGGCTCTCTGGGTCATACAAATGCAAATCATAATAGTACCCTTTGGGTAGCTTATCCCTAATGATATAAAATAAAACTTCAAAGACAAAGGGGAAATAGATGTTATTGTCTTTATATTTTGATAACATTATTTTATTCTGTGATACCTATAGACTACAGTGTATCAAAAGGGTACTGAAGGAACTCTTTTACACTTTACCTGGGCTTTAGGTTTGTGAAAGCTCTCTTATGGTTCCAAAAAGATCCACAGCTGAAAGTCCTGTAGTTTAGACATGTTGAAATTTACCATTTACACATCAAAACAGAGAGGCATGATAGCATTAAGTTAAATATTTGTATTTGCAAAGAGATGCTTCAGTAAAAAAAAGTTCTACTTTAGATTCCTAACTTTATTTGCTAGAAAAATATCTTTGCATGAAGGTTTTTTAAAAGTTATATTGTTTTTCTTTATAGGAGTCAAATGGTAGTACATGAATACATGGTTCTCTTTTGACAGATGTTCTGTGAACATTTATTTACAAGCACATGGTCCGTTGCTGCATGCACTAATGAATTTCTGCTTGGAGGAATTGTATTATAGACCATTGAAGACAATAGATGGAAATTTCTGCCTTTGAATCATGGTTTGTCAGTTGGAGTATCAAATTGGTATATTAAGAGCATGGTTTTCTGATAAACATTAAACACAATAGCTATGCAGGATATATAATTTATCTTTCAAATGCATTTACATATCATATCAAGATGTAAGACTGTACCAGTTGTATCATTTGATGTAAAAATTTATACGACAAACCAATTGTATTTTACTAAAAATTCTTACAAATTATAAGTCACATATCCAATTACTGAGATTCATGATTGAATTATAAGTGACTCATTAAATGTATGACTGATATTTCACTTAATTAATACTTCCACAACAACATCAAAATGAAATGAAAATACATTTCTTTTATGTACTGATCTTGTGGTTAGAAAGCCAAATTAGGAAATACAAGTTTTGAGTAATGATGCCCCTCTGCACAAAATGTTTTAATTTCATGGTAGTAAACTAGAGATTTTCATCATGTAAGACAATACTGAATTCTATAGACTCAAATATACTGTTATAATCTGAATGTTTTCATCATTGTACAATGAGTGCTATACTTATATGATTACAAATATAACTGCACTATATTAATTTTATTGAGCTATAATTGTATATGACTATAATATATAGCAGACATTTCCCTTTATGTCTTCAAATTTTAATTACATTTTAAATGTACCTTCAATGTAAATGCAGTTCTATTTATTGCACATTAAAAATATTCATACCTAAATTCCTTCATGTATTTTTTTCTTCAGTTTAGTGTAGTATCATTTATAGCTGAAAATCCCTTTCTTCTTATTAGTGACACACTCCTAAAAGGACTATATATGTAGGTTCAGTTAAATATTTACCTTCAGCCCGGCTCCTTGCTTGGGATAGGGAGGGGGCAGAGGGAGAGGAGGGAAAGAGATAGGAGGAGGAAAAGGGAGAGCAGGAAGAGGGAAAGGAGAGCAGAGGATGGAGAGGAGGGAAAAGGAGAGGGAGTGTCTGACGAGACCCAGAGTAGAATGTTTTGTTCTAAAGTTTCTTCACCCAAATCTATAAGAAAGCAATAATAACAGTTGCAGGGCTTAGACAGCCATGTTTATGGCTGACACTGACACTGACAAGCTGCGCTTTCATATAATGGAGCCCAAGAAACCTTGGAAAGCACCTAGATACCTGCAGTTCCTTCCTGAATTACCACTTTCTTGTGCAAATGTCTCTTTAATTTGGTGGTTGGGAGTGCCAGGCTTAATGGTTTCTTCATAGCCCGCTTGAGAGCTACAGTTTCTGCCTTAATATGGAGGAGGAGATGGGGGACAGAAATCTGTGACATTTGCTTGATTGAATCTATTTAAAAACATAAAACTGAGACTGTTTTTAATGTCTCAGTGAGCATCCTATCTCAGGATAGCCATAGATTTTTGCCTTTAAACTTATTTTGAGCTCTTTTGAGGAAGCACCATTAGTGAACTACTTAATATGTTCATCCATCTCCAGAGAACTCCCTAAAAATTAAGGTGATTATTCAGGTATTTTTTTATTACTGTGTTGGCTGAACAGTGTTCCTGTTGATATTTTCAAAATTAGGTATGAGTCTCACAAAGCAGAATATGTAGTTGTTTTATTTTTATTTATTTATTTATTTATTTATTTTAAAGAGTAAAAGAAGGATAACAATAATGGGGGGGACTTACCAAATTACAGACAAAGTGGTAGGAAATTATCAATGTTTATTTGTTTCACATATTGTTACCTACAAGATAGTTTCTCAGGAAAACAAATAGACAAATAATAGTGAGTTACAGACGAAAGAGGTAGGAGATTATCAATAGTTGTTGTACTCTACTTAGGTATCTTTGAAAGAAAATAAATAGAACTATACATGAGTGACCTATTGAATAATCATTAACT
>NW_004955489.1:5731017-5736265 GCF_000276665.1 Chinchilla lanigera
GCTGCATGGCTCTCCATGCGCTGGGGGCCCTCCCTCTGGGGGCCTTCGAGGCAGGAAGCTAGCCAGCCGGAAGACAGGCACTCCCCACCCGTGGCTCCCCATGTGCTGGAGGCCCTCCCTCCGGTGGCCTACGAGGCAGGAGACGTAGTTGTTTTAAAAGATACTCCAATATCTGGGCTATAGGCTTCCCTTAGGAGGAGATACAATTTCACAGAACATTTTGGAAAGTGTGAGACAGCAGAAGAAATATTCTGCTTGAAGAGAAGTTAGGTATGTGATTTTCTCCTGGGTTTAGTTAGAAATCAATCCAAGGCCACTCACAGACTTTCTCTGACAACAATGCTTATTTTTTAATAAGTACTAGAATATAGGAGCCTACTTCCCATATGGTCATCAGACTCTACAGTGTTTAATGAGTCAAGTTTCAAGCAATTAAATCTCAAATCAAATCATCTTATTACATTTCATTACACTTCTGTACATTGATGTAGAAAGGTCAGTTTGCAAGAGGTCTTAAGGGACAAAATGCTCAGGAATTAACCAGTGTTAAATATAAAACCTAAACCCTTTATATTTTTCAAAAGGAAATTAATATAAGTAACAACTGGATTTATTTTCTCTTCTATCCTTCCCACCTCCCTCTCTTTTCTTGCTTTCTCTTTCTTTCCTTCCTCCCTTCCCTCACCCTGTTCCCTCCTTCTCATCCTTTCTAGGGTCTGGTTCTCGAATTTTGGACTTGAACTCAACTCTACCTCAGCCTCCCCAGCTGCTAGGAATGCAGGTGCGCACAACACTATGAAGACCTCTTCAGAAAACTTAATTACTTTTTAGGGCTGGGAGTGTAGGTCAGTGGTACATCACCTGCCTAGCACATACAAGGCCCTGAGTGCCATCCACAGCACACATCCTCAAAAAACTTAATTCCATTTTAATTCAAAATACATTTGCTTTATTAAAGCTCATGACATCATTAAGTCTTAAGTTTTCCCATGCATTTGGTGAGGGTCTACCTGCACTATGTGTTGGTCACCTGATTTTCACACATGAATAATCACACTATCTTCTGAGAAGGTTTTTTCCATGCATGTTAATGGAATAGGACTAATGATATGTGCTAAGAAGGGTCAAGTTGGATTTGTGAGGCTAAGTTCCTTAAGCTAAATGGAACTTTCCTGAGATCCACATCAAAACAAAATGTAAACCATTTCAAGGGTAAGTTTCATCTACATATTTGTGAGGCAGATCCACTAAGCTGATTATGATCAAAATAAAGAAACAAATAGAACCAATCTGGAGAACAAATTGAAACATAATGGAGCAGAAGAAGAAAAGAGAAGAGAAAATCAGAAAGATTTGAAGACAAGAAAGAGCACGTTAGGCTGAGTTATCTTGACTAATAGTTCACAGTGTGAACATGAATGCACTCTACTACACAACAAATTATGAGAAATCATATGATAACTAAAATGTAAGTAACCAAGGGAGTTGCAGTTCTGAAACCATAATAAGTAAGATTTAAAAGAGGAAAATCCCAATAATAGTTTGGAACTTAATAACAGAGGCTTAAATAATTTCTCTATCCTTTTACAACTCTGATAGTCTCAAAGTACCTGAATTCAATGTAAAATAGGTATTCCATATATGAGCATTTGGAGCTTGAAATCTACATATATTTCTAAAAATAAGAAAGAACTCTCCTACACTGCTCCTGGGGGCATAAAGTGATCTCACCCTCTGTGAGCTATTTGCTAATGTGAATAAAGTTGAGGTAAATGCTGTATGGTTTAGCAATCCCACTCTTTAGTATGTACCCCAAATATGAAGATGCAAGAATTGTCATAGCAGCATTGTTTCAAACAGTAAAACATTTGGAAACATGCATGGTCATGAGTAGAAAATTAGATAATAACATTAAGGAATTTCATTCAATAAAGTGTATATAGAAATGAAAGTGAATGACTCAGAGCCACACTTCATCATCAATGAATTTCACAAGAAAAAAATTGCCATATGGAAATGTTATAATAGCATTTGTATCAAGTTATAAAATATGGAAAGCAAAAATATTTTAATGGATGACTTAAAGTAAAAGGATGTGTACATTTTGGTTAATGATGAATGCAAACCTAAGGCTAGCAGCTACCTCTGACAGAGAGAGAGAGAGAGAGGGAGAGAGAGAGAATATACGTGTTTGTGAGTTCATAATGTTATTCTGTATACGTTATAGTGGTAATGTTTCACAATGCAAAATATTCTACTCATTTAATTCAACACTTGAGAAATGGAATAAAATGTCTTGTCTTCTGATGATTGAGACATGGTGAAACTGCATCAAACTTACCTTCCATACTTCCCTGTGTGATTTTATTTTTTTAAAGTTATTTTACAAGGTCCTTGAAAATAAACATCAAAAGCTCTTTTCCTTTGTCAGAGATAAGGGGGCTGAGTGTGATTGTGGTTTTGTCAGCATCTTCTAATTTATTCCAATGATCCTCAGGTCTGGTTTTTGCCAGTACCATAATGATTTTATCACAGTAGCTTTGTAGTATAATTTCAAGTCAGGGATTACAAGGCCTCCTGCCTTGCCTTTGTTGTCCAGGATTACCTTTGCTATTCTAGGTCTCTTCTCTTTCCAAATGAATTTTAGGAATGTTTTCTCTGTGAGATATGCTAATGCTATTTTAATCAGGATTGCATTAAATCTGTATAAAAATTTTGGGAATATAACCATTTTCACAATGTCAGTTCTTTGTATCCATGAGAAAGGGATTTCTTTCCATTTTTGATATCCTCTTTAATCAACTTTTCCAGAGTACTATACTTTTCCTGTATAGATCTTTTACTTCCTTGTTAGACTGATTCCAAAGTATTTCATTTTCTGGATACTACTGTAAAGGGTGTGATTTTTCTACTTTCACTCTTAGTGCATTTGTTGTTTATATACAGAAATGCTATTGATGTTTAAGTGTTGACTTTATATCCAGCTACACTACTAAATTTACTTATTATTTCTAGAAGCCTTTTGGTGGAGTTTTTGGGGTCTTCCTTGTAGAGTATCATTTCATCTGCAAATAATGACAATTTAACTTTTTCCTTTCATATCCTATTCCTTTTATTTCTCTCTCTTGTTGAGTTGCTCTGGATAATGTTTCCAGAACTATATGGAATAGGAGTGGTGACAGTGGACATCCTTGTCTTGTTCCTGATTTTAGAGTGAAAGCTTTCAGTTTGTGTCAATTTAGTATGATGTTGGCTGTTGCTTTCTCACAGGTGGGTTTGATCAGATTGAGGTAAAGACCATATGTTTTGATTTTCTGTTGTGTTTTTTTTTTTATCATTAATGGCTGTTGGACTTTACCAAAAGTGTTTTCTGCATCTGTTGAGATGATCATGTGATTTTTGTCTTTAGCTCTGTTGATACGGTGTATTACATTTACTGATTTGCATATGTTAAACCATCTCTGCATTCCTGGGATGAATCCCTCTTGGTCATTGTGTATAATCTTCTTGATGATTTGTTGCGTTCTGTTTGCAAGTATTTGATTAAAGATTTTTGCATCTCTGTTCATTAGGGAGATTGGCCTGTAGTTTCCTTTTTTGGTTGGGTCTTTCTCTGGTTTTGATATTAGGGTAATACTTGCTTCCAAGAATGAGTTAGAGAGAATTACTTCCTTTTCAAATTCATTATAGATTTTTTAACAGTATTGGTGTTAAATCTCTAAATTTCAAGTAGAATTAAGCTGTGAATCCATCAGGACCTGGGTTTTTCTTTATTGGAAGTTTTTAATTATGTATTCAATTTCATTAACTGATATTGGATTATTCAGAAGTTTTATATCTTCTTGATTCAGCTTTGGAAAATCATACATTTCTAGGACTCTGTCTATTTCTTCTATGTTTTCCATCCACTGGGAGTAAAATTTTCAAATTAGGTAATAATGATCCTCTGAATTTCTACAGGATCTATAGTGATTTTACCTTTTTCATTCCTCATTGCATGAATTTGAGTTTTTCTTTTCTTTTTTTGATAAGGTTGGCTGGGGGTTTATCAATTTTATTGATTCTTTAGAAGAACCAACACTGCAATTCATTAATTCTTTGTATGTTTCCTTATCTTGATAGTGTTAACTTCTGCTCTGATCTTTATAATTTCCTCCCTGTTATGGGCTTTGGGCTTGACTTGCTCTTCTTTCTCTAGAACCTTGAAGTGCAGCATTAGGTTGTTTATTTGTGTTTACTCTGTTTTCCTGATGTGAGAATTCACTGCTGTAAATTTCCCTGTTAGGCCTGCTTTCATTGCATCCCACAGGTTCTGGTATGTTGTATTTGCAGTTTTGATTATAGATATTGTTTAATATCTTCTTTAGTTTTATCTGTGATCCATTGGTTGTTCAGGAGGATGTTATTTGTTTTTCTTGTGTTATGGAGTTTCTGTTGTTTCTTTTGCCATGCATTTCCAATTTCATTGCACTATGGTCAGATAACATGCATGGGATAATTTCAATTCCTATGCATTTACTTAAACATGTTCTGTGGTGTAGTATATGCTCTGTTATAGAGAATGTCCCATCTGCAGCTGAGAAGAATGTGTATTCTGATGGCATGGTGTAGAACAGTGTGTAAACATTTACTAAATCCATTTGTTCACAGGTTTGGTTTAGTTCTGTTATTTCCTTGCTTATTTTTTTGTCTATTGATTTATCTCTTTGTGACATTGGTGTATTAAGGCTATGCACTACAATTGTGCTATTGTTAATTTGATTTTTCATTTCTATTAATTTGTCTTATGTAATAGGGTGCTTGCATATTTGGTGCATACATATTTATGACTGCTATCTGTTCCTCTTGAAGTTTTCCCCTAACAAGTATGTAGTGATCTTCTTTATTTCTTTTCATCACTCTTGTTTTGAATTTCATATTGCTGCAAACAGAATAGCTAACCCTGCTTTTTTCTGGGTTCCTGTTGCATGGAAAATAGTTTTCCATCCTTTGATTTTTAGTCTATGAATTTCTTTTCAGTTAAATGTGTTTCTTCTATACAGAATATTGTTGTATTCTGTTTCCTGATGCATTCTGCCAGTCTGTTTATTTTAATTTGCAAATTGAGGCCATTTACATTCATGGTTAGAATTGATGTGTATTTGCTTATCTTTGGGATGATATTTCCTGCTGTTTGTTCCTTACATTTCCCCTCTGTTTAATTGCTTACCTTGTTTGGTGGTTTCTTTATGTTGTTGCTCTTTTAATT
>NW_004955489.1:5736793-5738941 GCF_000276665.1 Chinchilla lanigera
TTTAAGAGATCTTTCCTTTTGTGATCTATCTCTGAGATCCCATCTTCAAAGTATGAAAGTCTACAGTTTTATTCAAGTGCTTTTGCCAGCTTTCAATGGAATTTTTAATTTCCAAGATATCTGTTTGAATCTGTTTCATGCATTCTATTTCTTTCCTATATTGATCATTCAGTTTCCATCCTCATCCTATCATCTATTTTTTAATCTATCTCTATTCTAGATTTTCTGAGTAATTCCTTTATAAATGTTGACATTTCTTTTATTACCTGAGAGATTATTTCTGATCTGATTTCCTCTATAGCCTCATGGATTTCTTTTTTACTTCACTTGCTATAATTTCAGATGTGTCTCATCCCTCCTCCTGTACCTCTTTGTCTCCTGGACTTGTTCTTGGTGGGCTGGAGGCCTGAGATTATATCTTGCTTCTGCATCTTTTCACTTTCCATTTCAAAAGGTTTTTATTTTTGTATTGAACTTTGTAAGTTTTTGTTGTAGGTAGCTATATCACTAGTATGAAGGCCTCTCAAGGAAAAGTCTGTTCCTCAGGGATGTCTTCTCTGTGTGGGAGGTTCTTGGCTTGTGTCTGTTTCAAGATAATACCTTCCAAGTTAATGAAGAGTGAGATATTGGTATCTGTTTGGCTCAGTCTCCAGTTCTTTGGTGTTGGGCTGTGGTAAGGTCATTACCATAGAGCTTCCCAATATTGTTACAGAAGGGAGAACAATTGTTTACAACAGATATGACATCCTAGCTAAAGTAGTATAATTAGCAATATCAATAGCACCAAACACAGTTTAGAAACTGACAAACCGTGTAGGTATTAATTTTGTATCTTAAACCATAGTAGCAAAATTTACAATTATAAAACAGAACCAATTGTAAATTGGGAATTTGTATTCAGGGTTTTTCCTCTTGGTGGAGGGTTTTACCTTGTGGTGGGGAGATTTAAGAAGGATAGTAGATAAAATCAATGTAACCTAAAAGAAAATAGAAGCAAGGCTGGAGGGAAGGATGAACATGCATATTTTGTGAGACTAGAGGAGAGGGTAGAAGAGGAAGAATGAAGGAGTAAAAGGATTGTCTGAAGTTGGTCTCTGGATTTGGGGGATGGGATTAGTTTTCTGTGGCTGGAGTTCTCTCCAGCCATTTAGAAAAGAGAAAAAGAAAAGAGAAAAGGAAAAGAAAAAGAAAGAAAAAAGAAAAACAAAACAAGTGCAAACAAAATGAAATGACAAAAAAAAGAAGGAAAGAGAGATAACAGGACCAGCCATAGTCCACCTGTCTGCTTCTATTCCGCGTCTTTGTCACCAAGTACAACACTGATTCACCTAAATTTCCACCTGTTGGCTCATATTGTTATTGTTCCTTTGGACTTTTTCCACCACTAGTCCTGTTTGTCCATCCTGTGTGTCCTAGTTGGGACCCTTTATGTCGCTGGCATTCCCTATGGTCTTGGGGCCTTCCCATGAGGTTCACCTCAGTCCTGGAAGCTGTGAGGGGAGGGACAGTTCTGTGGGCTTTCCAGTGTGGTTCAGCAGGATGGCAGTGGTGGCAGCAATGAAGATCGGAGGGGTACCCTCCACCACTTCACCTTCACCTGAGTCTGGACAGAGATAGTGATGGGAAGGGCCGCCCTTCCTGTTTTCCCCTGAGTCCTGGAGGAGATGGTGATAATGTAATGTATTCTTGTATCTTAAGTGCAAAGTGAATGTAAGAGGCTTGTCTTTTCATATGTGTTTTCCTTTCTATGGCACAATCCCTTACATGTTCAAGACAAACATCTTCTTCCTACCTCAGATGATTGGGAATTTTGCATAGTAATGTTAGTAATATCTTTTTCCTTCTGTCATTCATACATTGGTTCACCCATCTAACAAGCATGCACCAAATTTCTCAGAGTTGTATTCTTGATTCTACATAACTTTTAAAATTAAGTTTATTGGTACAACTTAGTTACACACAATAATAATATTCATTATAGGGAATTTGAACCGGTACATGATATATCTTGGTTTCTTTCTTTTTCCTAGTCTCTTTTCCTCCCTTTAGCCTCTCTTCATTTCCTTATTTACAACAGTTTTGGTTACATTTTATCCTTCTTGGTTTTTTTTCTTCCTTTAATCCATTACCCCTCTCTCCTTCCTAGTT
>NW_004955489.1:5739966-5741836 GCF_000276665.1 Chinchilla lanigera
AGTTTTTCCAGAACCATTTATTAAAGAGGCTATTTTTCTTCTACTGAAGGTGTTTGGCCCCTTTTCTAAAGGATAAGATGGCTCAATGTGTTTGAAGTTGTTTCTGCATCTTCTAATCTATTCCATTAATACTTATGTCTGTTTTGTTATTGATGTTTTTGTTGTTTTGTTCTTTGTTTTTGCCGGTACTATGCTGTTTTTAGCTCTGTAGCTCTTTAGATAATTTCAATTCAGAGATTGTGATGCTCCATGAATTCCCATTGTTGTCATGATTTGTATCTATTTTAAATATCTTCTGGTTCCAAATGAAGTTTAGGAATGTTTTCTCTATGAGGTCTGTTAGTATTTTGATTTGGATTGCATTAAATCTCTACAACAATTTTGGAAGTATGGGCATTTTCACTGTTGGCTCGTCCTACCCATGAGCAAGGGATATATTTTCATTTTCTGTTTTCCTCTTCAATCTCCTTTTTCAGAGTAATGCAGTGTTCAATGAAACAATCTTTTACATCCTTTGTTAGATTGATTCTTAAAGATTTTTTTCATGCTATTGTGAAAGCTGTATTTTCCCTAATTTCTTTCTCAGTGAGATTGTTATTTGTGTACAGGAACGCTATTGATTTCTGAGTGTTAACTTTGTATCCAGGTATGCCACTGAATTTGGTTATTACATCCATGAGCCTTTTGGTGGAGTTTTTGGGGTTGTCCATGTAGAGTATCATGTCATGTGCAAATAATGATAACTTAAGTTCTTCCTTCCCTATCTTTATTCCTTTCATTTCTTTCTCTTTTCTCATTATCCTATGTAATGTTTCCAGAACTGTATTGGATAAGTGTGGTCTCCATAGATATCCTTGACTTGTTCCTGATTTTATTGTGAGAGCTTTCAATTTTTCGACATTTAGTATGATGTTGGTTGTTGATTTCTCATACATGGCTTTTATCAGATTGAAGTAAAGACCATCTATTTCTATTTTCTGTGAGTTTTTTTATTGTGAATGGCTGTTGGACTTTGTCAAATGCTCTTTCTGCATCTATTGAGATGATTATGCAATTTTTGTTCTTGGCTCTGTTGATATGGTGTATTTACATTTATTGATTTGCATGAGTTGAAACACCCCTGCATCCTTTGGCTGAATCCTATTTGGTCATGTTGTATAACCTTCTTGATGATTTGCTGCATTCTGTTTGCTGGTATCTTATTAAAGCTTTTTGCATTTATGTTCATTAAAAAGATTAGCATACATTTCTTTTTTTGAGTTGGACCCTTGTCTGGTTTTGGTATCACCTCAATAGTTGCTTTCATGAATGACTTTGGGATTGTTGCTTCCCTTTCCATTTCATTAAAGTGTTTGAGTAGTAATGGGATAAGGTCTTCTATAAATTTCTTACAAAATTCAGCAGTGAATACATGAGGACCTGGGATTTTGTTTGTTGATAAGTTTTTAATTACATGTTTAATTTCATTGGCTGATATTGGTTTATTTAGACTTTTTATATTTTCTTAATTAAACTTTGTTAATTCATATATACCTAGGAATCTCTCCATTTGTTCTGTGTTTTCAGTCTTATTAGAATAAAATTTCTGAAAGCAGTTATTGATACCTTCTGGATTTCTGCTGGGTCTCTTCTGATTTCACCCTTCTCATTCCTAGTTGGATGAATTTGAGTCTTTGCTTTTTTTTATAAGGTTTGCTGAGAGTTTACCCATTTGATTTAATCTTTAAAAGAACCAACTTTTCTTCTTTTTTCTAAGTTCTATCTAAAGTTTTATTTTTATTTCATTTTTTTATTTTAAAAATGAAAGGAGGAAAACATTGACAGACAGACAACCTTTTACAAAATAGCAAAAGAACAGTACAGACAATAC
>NW_004955489.1:5743012-5796016 GCF_000276665.1 Chinchilla lanigera
TTTTTTATGTCTACTTGTATTGTTTTGTATAGTTGGTTTTTCTCATATTTGATGAATATATATTTATGATTATTATATCTTCCTCTTGGAATTTTCTCTTAACAAGTATATACTGACCTTCTTTGTCTCCTTTGATCAGTCTTGGCTTAAAGTTCACTTTGTCTGCAAATAGAATAGCTACTCATTCTTCTCTAAAGCTTTCTATTGCATACAGTATTGTTTTCCATCCTTTGCTTTTAAATCTAGGAATTTCTTTTTGAATTAAATGTGTTTCTTGTATGCAGCATTTGTTGGATGTGGTTTCATGATCAATTCTACCAGTTTGTTTCTTTTGATTAGTGAATTGAAAAAGTTAACATTCATGGTTATAACTCGCATGTTTTGGCTTCATATTACTTTCCAGTTGCTGATTCCCTTTCGTTTCCCTCTGTTTAATTGCTTGTCTTGTCTGGAAGAGTCATTATATTGCTATTCCTGGGAATGCAGTCTTTTGTATCTTTTACTAGAATATCCTTCAGAATATTTTCAAGAGATGGTTTGTTGGTCATGAGTGTTTTCAGTTTTTCTTTGTCATGGAATTATTTCATTTTTCCATTGATTTTGAAAGATAGTTTTACAAGCTACATCAATCTGGGTTTGAGGTTGTTTTCTTGCAGGACTTGAAACACTTTACTCCAATCATTCCTTGACTTGTTTGTGTTGAGAAGTCTACTTTGATTCTGATGGGCTTTCCTTTATAGGTCATTTATTTCTTTTCTTTAACAGCTTTTAATATTCTTATGTTGAATGTTTAATATTTAATATAAATGTTAATGTTTAATATTCTTATGTTGAATTTCTGGAATCTTTATTATATCCTTGATGTAGATTTATTTTGTTTATGACTAATTGGAGTAGTATATGCCTAACTTAATGTAAGTCAAATTCATTTTCCATACTTAGGGAGTTTTCTCCATTATTTCTGTGAACAGGTTTTTTTTAATATAGTTTGTGCTGGGTCCTGCTTTTTCATTGACTCTGATCAATCTTATGTTGTTCTTCTTTGCATCTTCATGCAGTGGTTGGATTGATTTTTCTTGGTCCCTTGCTATTTTTAATAAATCTTTCTTTTCCTGATCACTATCTCAAATCTTGTCTTGTAGACCTTATATTCTGTCCTCATCTTGGTTCATTTGGCTGCATATAGTTTCAGTGGAACTTTTATCTCCTGGAAACCTGAATCTGTTTCATGGATATCATTTCTTTCTTATGTTGGACACTCACAGTTTCCATCATTTTCCTAAGCACCTTTATTTTTTATCTGTGTCTACCCTAGATTCACCGAGAAAAGTCCTATATTTTGATTTTCATATCTTTTTTAACCTGAGAGATTATTTGTTATCTGATTTTTCTCTATAGCTTCATTCATCAATGTTTTACTTCTGCTGTTACCATTTCAAAAAATCCAGGTGGGTGGCTTTTGATTTCCTCTATTTCATTGTCCGCCAGACATGGCCTGAGTGGCCTGGAGGGCTAGGATGGCATTTTGTTTTGTGTCATGTCATGTTTTATTTTTCTAAATTTTAGTTTATTTTCTGTGTTGATACTTTTAAATTGCTTATGGTAGGTAGCTCTAGCACTAGTATCAAGGCTTCCCCAGGAAATATCTATTAATCAGCCATGTCTTCTAGTTGTAGCTGGCTCTCGGCCTATGTGTCTCTCCTAAAATTCTACCTTCCCAATTTGTTATAGATGAGAAGTGCTATTCGGCTCAGCCAGCCAATCTTTTGGTGCTGGACTATGATGACGATTATGATCCCATAAAATCACAATGTTGTTATGTGAGGGAAAACAACTGATTACAGCAGGTAGGACATCCTGGCTGTAGTTGTACAATTAGCAATAACAATCAAGCATAACCTAGAAACTGACAAACTGTGATAACTATTACTTTGGTACCTTCAACCATGGGAGCAAGATCTATAGTATATATCGAAATCCAACACAAACTAGGATGCTATATCATGTGAGTTTTCCCTTAGTAGAGTGATTGTATCCTAGAGGCGGGGCAGAATTTTCAAGGGATATGGAAAAATAGAGAGGTAAATGAAGATAACTATAGTAGAAGCAAGGCTGAAAGACAAAAGATGATCACCCAAACTTTGAGAAACTGGAGAAGAGGACAGGAGAGAAAGAATGAAGGAAAACACAAAAGAATATTGAAGCAAACCAAAAAGACTAGAGACAGTACTTACTTACATGAAAATATCAAAAATCAGAAAATATAGTTGAGGGGGGCTGGGGATTTAGCTCAGCGGCAAAAGCGCCTGCCTGGCAAGCGCAAGGTCGTGAGTTCGGTTCCCGGTACCAGAGAAAAACCAAAAAAAAAAAAAAAAGAAAATATAGTTGAGGAGAGAGAAAAAGATGCTGAACAACAACAACAAACAATAAAAGTAAAAACGCAAACAACAGCAGCAACAGAAAAAGACAGAAAAGGAAAAACAACAATAAACAACCCCAGTACAATTCCTCGGGTACCTTTAGTTCTATGGTAGCAGCCAAGTCTGAGCCCAAATCTGTGCTGGGTAACTCTTTCAAGTCTGCAGTAGGATTAGAGCTGGGTACAGGGCTAATCTTGGCCTCTGGATGTGGGGGCTGTGGCCTGAGTCTTCAGCCAGCAACTCTATGTCCCTCAGTGGCCCACCCATGTCTCTTTACACTATTTGTCTCTATATTGTTGTTCTCCCAGTTGCTGTGTTGACCTCAGACAGAGAGAGCCCGAGGCTGCTTTCAGGTCCATGTACAATCAGCCACACTTAGCCCTTGCACAGCCTTCTCTGTTCTACTCCTGCTGGTGTCTCTCTCATGCACAGCTGGGAACAGGGTGTGAGGAGTGCTGACTTCGCACTTGTTATCCCATGGAGGTTTAAGGCTGTTTAAATCCCACATCGCCTCTCTCATACCTCTGGAAACAGGGCAGGATGTTTGGTGCTATTCCCCTCATTCCTTTCACCCTCACCACTATGATCTCTAATCTTGTTGCTAGAGGCTCCAGTTAGCTAACTGGCATTGTTCTACCTGGCCTTATTTGGCCGCAATCTCCTTATCTGTAGGGGTAGAGTGAATTGGATGTTAATGGACTTTGCATCTTTCACATTCTTAGATTGGAGTGTAAACATTCAGGAGTTCTTTAGAGTTTATAAAAAAGCAATTTTGTAAACTAGTATGCTGTAACTCAGGAGAATAGGGGAGAACATCCTTTCTTCCCCCTCAGCAGAGAAAAATTGGATTATACTTTGTTTCTGTCACCATAAAGCAACTAATATTCAAAAGAACTGAAAACAGTCATACTTAAACAGCAAGGTAAAATGACTATACTCCATTAACACACTTTTCTTCACTCAGCAAGAGTTCTGTTGTAATCTGTCACTTGCAATATTATAGCAGCATGTTTCAGCCCATTTAGGTTAAGTAGCTACAGCGATTTTGAAAGCACTCATGATTCTTATATAGTGAATGCAAATGCCCTAGGCAAAAGCCAGCCAGGCCCCCTAGTGCTGAGGCTGCTGGCTCCTAGGTGGGCTTAAAGGACCCACATGTTTAGTGGTAGCAACATGCCACAGGTGGGTTGTGATGAACGCAGTCATTTTTGAGCTCATGGGAGAAGGGTATCTGTGGCTCAGAGATTAATGGGCCCAGAATCCCCATGCTCTGCCACAAGGAAGGCCAATCACAAGAGCTGTGAGGCTATTTAACACCAGTGCCTTTGTAATGGGTGGTCTCCGTGGCAACAAGGCCAGAGTAGCTCTTTTTTCCCAGTTGCAGAGCACCGGGGCTACAGAGCTTTAGTCATTCAAAGTTGAAATAAAATGTTTCATACATGAATAGCATCCTTCTTAAACACAAGGTTGGCAATCATAGTGTTTCCCTCTTAGTCAACAATCACAGAACTGATTTCTTTCATTTTTTCTTGAATGCTAAATCTCAGGCATTATTTTTTTATTTCAGTATATGTACCACTCATGATACCCAGGAGTAATTGCTGGGTGGGGTGGCACATGCCTGTAATACAAACACTCTGGCTGACTGAGGCAGGAGTACCACAAGTTTGACTCTGGACTGGGCAAGTTAGTGATTTAGTAAGAACTTATCTGAAAAACAAAACAAAACACCAAAAATAGCTGAGGATATTGTTATAAACATGGATTCAAATTCACCTAACAACTACTTCAGTACTGTGGTAGGCACCTGCAAAGCAATTGGAATACATTATTTTGTTTAACCCCCTAAATACTGTATGTACATGTTAGCATCAATGTAGTCAACATTATTGGTGTTTAGCACACAGTAACAATTTCTTGAATATTTGTTGAATAAATCAATGAAAAAACATGAACTTACAGGTTTTGAAGATCACAATGGCTTTTGGAGACCATCCTGTAAAAGTCTGTCATCACATAAGTGGAACAATCAAACTCCAAAAGAGGAAGCGAGTGACTTGACTGTCAGTGACTTACTGATACAGCTTGTTAGACCCAGTTCTGTCCCAGGTGGATCCAGATCACTGTCCGCTTGAGACACAGTATACCTGCCTCATGTGAAAGCTAAGTGGTAAAAGATTTCCAAATCTCTAAGTTTTATCACACTTGGACACATTCTTCTGAATGTTTTTGCTGAATGTAGTGTATAGAATACATTGTGAATTATTTAATAAGAGACACTTGGAGAAATTTTACAATGTGTTTATTGATATTTAGGTTTGCAAGACTAAAGCAAAGAAGTGTGACCCAAGAAAACTTTAATCAATGAGTAAGGTCTACCTGGAGGTGTGATGGGGGAAAGTGATTCAAAACATGATTATGTCAGTAGACCTAGGCATCATCAAATATGAGGTGACTGACTGACATCAACTAAATTCACAAAAAGCCTCAGTACAAGCTAGAATACCAGTTTTTAAATGTGCAAATGGAAAGACACCTTGGTTGGTCAGCAACATTCTAGACAATTCCATATAAGACTGGTCATAATCAAAAAGTTCCCTGGTGAGTGTGAAGTCAGCACACTGGAAGTCGTTGACTGACTCCACCATTCTCCTCAGGAGGGGTATACCTGGCCAAGTGATGCAATGCTCCTGGTCTCTGATCTTGGCAGCTTCTTGCGTGGCCCTGCACCATGCTAGAGACATACTGTTGCATTTTTTTCCTTGAAGACTTTGCTAGTTCCAGGTTGAAACTGTTCTTTCGGTTAGCATTGTTTAATCAGACAGGGGACAGTGTACATTGGTTGATGCTAGCTTTCCCAGCTTTGGCTTCATGGAATCGTCCATAGTCAGGCCTTCATAATAACTGAGGTACAAGCCCTTTGGGAACTATTCTGATAGCTAATTGACATATATACATTTTGTAGATAAATATAATAACTCTGAAAGGAACTTGCCCCTCCTTATGTTGTTCAAGCACCTTATTTCATCCTCTAAGATCTAAAAAGTAAGTCTGAGACCGAAGTGAAATCCAGCCTGAGTTCGATGGACATGTATACCTGTGTAGAGCAGTGAAACAGGATAAAGCGCCTCTTCCCTCCTTTAATTACTGTGGAGCAGGAAAGGGAGAGAGGGAGTGAGAAAGAGGAACTGACTTGGGGTTGGTAGTTGGAAAAGATAAAGGATTGGGGAATAAGAGTAGAGGAAAAAGAATAGTGCTACTGCTGAGCTTTAGCCCATCGAGTGCTCCTGTGTTCTTCCATTATAAGCATAGTACAGTGCTGGCCTTGTGTCACCCTGGACCAAATATCCTGGACACAGACCTAATGAATGCTGATGTTTTGGTGAGAGAGACAAGAAAGATTCAGAACACAGAATGCTGCTAAAGAGGGAGAATCAGGTGAGTGACCATGGTGGAGAGGCCATACTACCTGATGAACAGGGTGGAGAACTTAACGTCACAATTTTGTCAAGGTCGGGGCACATACAATGGTCATGAATTTTTTTTAACCACGTTATATGCCCCTAGTGATTACATTCTTTAATCATCTTACTCTAGTAAAAGATAAATTCTAGATGAAATTGTCCCATGTAAAGAGAAAAATCAATATTTATTCATTATGTATATTCTGACAAGAGATGGAAAAGTGATTAATTAGTAAAGGGCCTAATTAATTTTCAATCCCAGTGAATCAACATTGGAAATGCATCTTTCATTTAAGTAAGCTTTGTTTTTTCCTTAATCCAGTTGACATACCGAGATACCTTGGTATATATTCCGTATTTGCCTTTCATTGCACACTCCTCACCCCAACTAATAATTCCAGTTAGAAAACTGGTCCCTTCCACTTCAGTAACATGGGGACCCCCACTGTCTCCTTGACATGAATCTTTACCTCCATCATGGTAGCCAGCACAGAACATGTTATTATAGATGGTGAATTTCGTGGACCGAAGGCATGTGGCTCGGTCAACAAGTGGAACTCTAAGGTACTGAAGAATTGTAGCCGATCTCCCTCTATTGAATACTCTTCCCCAACCACTCACATAACCAGATCCAAATTTTAGGAAGATGTTTGTGTATTCCCTGTTGGCAATGCAAATAGGTGTTACATAGCTGTTCAGTGTTAAGGGTTTATCCAGCTCAAGAAGGGCAATGTCGTGGCTGTATTTATTAAAGCTTGCATTATAGCTATGGTGAGGAATAATTTGAATCACATTTCGCTTTTGCTCTGTATCTTCCTTCTTTTCAATGTTATATTCACCTGTTGGGAATAAATTCATTTCAGTCACATTTTTCACATAAACAGCTATTCTGTGTGTCTATGTGGTGTCACTGGCAGCTGGCAATCTAGTCTCAAAGACGGGAGTTTTATGTGGTTGGTAGGGAAATTAATAGAGCAATACATAATTGTAACCCACTGAGATAAATGCTTTAGAGATTCATAAAAAATCATGGGCCTTGGAGGATGTCGGAAGTTAGGTTTTAAAATTATGGCCCCCTATACCACTAGCTTAACTTAATCAGCAACAGTTCTATTGGGCCTTAATAAAGCATGGTGCATCATTCATGCAGAACATCTAACAGTGGTGCAGATTATTATCATTTTTGTTTAATTACCTGCGACAACCTCAATTTTAACACCAGGGTGAATACAGTGGGCAGCAGTTACGATCCATTTTTCATTAACAATGGAACCTCCACAGAATGCTTCAGTGTCACTTTTCAAAAGGACCTGTGGAAAGAAAATTAAGCCCCTTACTGCATAATATATTTGACCCAGGACAATATAAATACATATGTCATTTACAGGAGCGGGTAAACAATTGGCTTCTAGGTGTTGGCATAAATGGAAGATGTCTGGAAAAGTGTCATCTTTGCAGGTGAATTAGTGTTTCAATAGCACAAACCAAAATGCCATTTCTGTGACCATCTTGGAGAGAATGAGCAATGAGAGATAGAGGGGTCCCAGCAGAGGCAGACCCGGAAAATGTCTTCTTTTGGTGATTTGGGGCCCTAGCCCTCCATTCCCAGGTGAGGCAGACTCTGATGGCACAAGTTGCTTTGTGGGGATCAGGCAGGTATGTTAGGCACATTCTGACTCAGCCTCTTGAAATGAGTAGTTACCGTTAAGTCTCCTGTCCTTTCGTGAGGATATCTCTTTGCTACAGTTCACTGGAAAAAGAACGACTGCTTATTTTTCCAGCTCTCTTTTCAAGCTCCTTCCAAACTGGAATATTATGAAGTAAGACCTAAGGCCTCCACAAGGGCTATGTATATAGCTGCCCAGGGAGTGAGGAGCAGGAGGACTTGCACAAGCTTTGCACTCCTCCTTAATTATATTCCAACCCTCCCTGGCTGGGTGTGGAAGCTGCCTTTCTACTAAAAACCCTCCTTTGCTGTGCTTGATTTTGGGCCAAGTGGACAAAGGTGTTTGTTGTGTTCAGCCTATTATTAGATAAGAGACCAATTCATTCTTTCATCTGTATATTCATTGCAAAGGAGAGTGAATATTTTCACCACCTCCATGTCTACTTAAGAGTTTCATTTCCAGTGTAAGCAATGGCCTTCCTTGAGCCACATTTTCAGAAAGAAAGCTGAAAAGTGTGAACACTAGAGGGCACACTCAACATTTAGTAACCTCTTTCAGGAGCCCACTAGCTCTCCCTAAACTGATGCCTTTCTTACCTAAGAACTATGTAGCCTTACACACAAACCCATTCGTTAAACAAGGAAAAGGGTGTGGTCAATCCTCCCAAGTGTGGGTCTTAGATGGTCCTTGGAGCACATTCTTTTGAAGATTCTTCTGCTCCTGAATTCAACTTACTAAATAACTACTTATTTTAGACCCTGACTTTGAGCAGGGCAACTCATTATAGGCCTCTACCCTCGTTTTCTAAATTCTGGCTGTCCTGCTCTGCCTAGCTGTTACTTTTTATTTTGAAAAGTTATAAAATCATGGAAAAAAATCTACATAATAATATAGTAAACATCAATGTGCCTACCACCCAGATTTAACAATCTTCCTATTTCTTTTTAACATTTGAATGTCTACTTTCGGCTAAACATTGTAGTGTTCTATATACATTTAATACTGAAAACATATCTTTATGGAGTGGCATTAATATGCCTAGTCACATATGAGCAATCTACCAGTAAGGTCTACTGATATTTTAACATAGTGGTGAAGACAGGTTACAAAACCAAGTCTGACTGACTCCAGTATTTGTGCCTTTGGGTATCCAGTATCTCTCCAAATGTGGTGTGTAGACTAACTGCAGTATGATCGTCTAGGGTGTTTGTAAAATGCAAACTTGGGGGTTTTTCCAGACTCAGTCAAAATATTTAGGGCTGGGGCCGTGAAAAATGAAGTTCTCCAGAATATTCATATGCATAATTAAGTTTGAAAAGTGTTATATACCTACTGAATCCGAATTCTCAAGGCTTGGTAATCTTTACGTTTGAAAGTGCTCACTGAATGCTGGCTACATTGCTTTGTGTGGATCAGTGAGAAATGAAAAACTGAGGCCCTTTGTTCCAAAGCCAGTGGGAAAAAGTTCCATTGAAGATACTAAAATACAAAACTTTCTCCTTTCTTCTGTGGTCTTTCTTACTGTTTAATGCTATGTTCCCTTGGCATGTGGGCATTTTCTGGGAGAATGAAGAGCCTCCCAAGCACCCAGGGGCTGCACCTTACAGTGTAACATCCATGCTATTAAGACCAATGCTGCTATCCAGAGGTGGCTGGGCCCCAGCAGGGGAGAATAAATCCATCTTTCCTTGCCACTGGCCTACTGCAGTAATCAAGGCAGAGACGTGATTCCCAAAAGATTGCCATGTCCATGTCAAGATGTGCTCAGTACCTGGAAGGGAGGTTGACAAGAAGCTTATCTCCGCCCTTCATCCTTCAAATGTGTTGGAGTATATTCCTGGCCCAGAGACGTCACATGACCATGCCTATTCCCAACTAGCACAGAGCATGCCTGGCCTCAATCCTTTCTGTGCCTGGGTCCTGGCCCTCTCCAGGGAAAGAGGGTGGCAAAATAGGTGGGTAAAGACAAGGACAGCGTGTGCCTGGGTACCATGGGCTGGGAGTTGGCATTGGTTATTGGGAAGGTGTGGAGCTCAGAGAAGCAAGGTGGCTAAGACACCAGGGTGCGGAGGTGGGAGGGGGAGGTCAGGAGACCGGCTCCGGGAGGTGATGAGCAGTGGGAATGTGGTAACACAGGGTGCCCTGTTCCCAGGACATACTCTATTATCTCACCAGACTTCACTTACAGAACCTAAATGCAAAGTATTGAACCCTACATATGAGATCCTTCTCAGTACACACAGTCCTGTGCAAGTGCACTAGTGACAGATCATGTGGCTAACGCTGACCACCAAGTAAATTTTATCGCCAAGCAAATTCAAGCAACGCAGTTCCATACTGATCCTGATGATTATTACTGAATGCATCTGCTAAGCAGGTGGATGCAAGAATCCATACACAACAATATGTTGCTTCTCCCGTAGCCACTGCTTTTCTTTGGGGGATTGAACATCTCCTAGTTTGGTGGGCTAGTTAGGCCAGACTGGATGATACCCACATGGGCACAGAGACCAAGATGTAGTTTTCCTGACTCCTGCCAAAGGCTTGCTGCCTGGAGCATCGATTGCTTTCCAGTGGGTGGCTGAGAAGTATGGCTGCGTTTGTTTAAGCCAGAAGAGCATTCTTGGCCAATCCTTGATTGGTTTGGGAAATTTTAACAAACATCTTTGCCAAGAAAAGGCCTAAAATATATTTGCATTCAAAGATATTACAAATGGCATGGTCTTGGAATGTTTGCTTGGCCATTTCAGGCTCACAGCTATCTAAATATCAGCTATTTGGGGGGTGCGCTGTTTGCTTGGCCAAGGACAAGTTCTTATAAGACATGACCTCAGAGAATGATGAGGAAAATGGGAAAGCATATGTTCTGAGCAAGGCGTCTGATTTCTGAGCTGTCAAACATCTTCCTGGGTGCCACAGCCTAATTAATAAGAGCGTATCTTCCCTCGTTTATGACATGCACATATACACGCATCAAACACACATTCATCCATAAAATATACGCCTGTATTTATGGTCTCTACGACAGTGCCAGCCCAGAGCAATAGCCGTTTCCCTGTTGTTCTTCTTCCAGCCTTTCATTCCACCCTACCTCTCCCTTGTGACTTCAGTAAGACTAGTTTCTCGCTCCCTACCCACCCCAGCTTTCTAATAACACTTTTTCTGTGTTTTTTTTCCCTTTCTCATACATAAAATAACACCATTTCTACATGGTGTACAGCTTTCCATGTCCACAGGTGTGGCTTGCCCAACCCATGATCCTAGGTCATTTGACGGGTCATAAAGGGGACACTCACTTTGGTGATCAATGGTTAACTAGTCATTGAAATAGATTTCTTCAAGTGATCGTAGAGGACAATCATCTAACTGTTTGGTCTGAACTAGTTTTGTAGGGCCAGGTAAAAGATTGCATACGCTGTTATTTCTCCTAACTGGAATGCTATCATCTGAGCCAAGAATAATGGAAGGTTACCTTTTTTCTGATGAAGTTGTTTCTATAGTCTAAGATCTTCATGTAACATCCCCCCAGCTCCTCACAAAAGAAAGCTCTGCTTCACATATTTGATAAATTTCCCTGTTGTCTGCCACTGAGTTGTGTCCTAACAGCACAGGGCAGGAGCTCAGCTAACCTAAAGGATAGCTCCAGGCCAAAGCTGAGGGCTACAGAGATTGGGGAAAATTAAAAATTCAGGTTAAAAATAGAATAAAAAATGGACAGATGGGTTCTCTAGACATTTTCTGTTGGTTGAAATGGTTAAATATTGGTAAATGCACATGGTGCGACTTACTATAAGGATAAGATGAATCACTTGGTTTCAATTGTATTCCATTTTTGCAATGTAGTACAATGATCTTCAGATTATAAATGTGGAATAAATATGTCTCATACAGAACTAAGACCCATGGCAAAACAGAAAACAGAAACAAGTACTTCTCACACAGGGCTAGATAGATCCTAACCTAAAGCAGAAAATATGGCCACAGTTGGCAATAAGGCAGGTTTGGACATGTTCAGAATTGTCAGTTGGCATGGTCATGGGCATGGGACCAAAACCAAATTAAAGCTTTAAGCATTTGCAATATCATGTTGCTTCCTCAAACCTCTCACTTTTGCGCTGTTCATGAGAACCTCCTAATACTACAGGCATTGTGATTTTATTTTTTACTGTAATACTCAAATGCTTTTGTTTCTTCCCTATGTAGCAGTATGAAACTAAAGTCTCGAGTTTTCCACTCCACTACATACAGTGACCCTCTAGCTTCCTCTCTCTTCTGCAGAGGCCCCCTTCCTTTCCTGGAGTGCTCAAGGTGCTCTGCGGTCACTGCTGGGGTTCTGGAAAGAACCTAAAGGAAATACCTCCTCCTATTGACCCCTCATCCCACCCCAGCCAGCTCACTGGAGTCTCAGGCCTTCAAACACTGCCAAGTTCATGGCAGGCTAGGCCTGCTGGTGCCTTTGGCTTCAAGGGTCCACAGGGGCTCACAAGCATGGCGTGGCTACACTGACCCTTGCTCCAGCAAGGCAAGCTGAGGTGCAACCGAGAATAAGGTAAGACACGAGCCCTACTGGCCAGGACAACATGAAAGTCTCAGAACCAGACAGGATCCTGAGTCCCCTAACCTGCTCTGATCTCTCACCAGGTGAAGGAATGCCCTTTCATTCCTAGTTGTGACTCTCTGGCCACCACGGTCCTCAGTGACAACACAGCTCTTCTTTTCAACAACACTACATCAAAACACACAGTGAGTGTTTAAATAAAACAACTTATTACAGTAAAAGACACATTGCCATCAATCCCCCTTGAAATACTCCCCCTTGCTTTGAATGTGCTTATGCCATCACATTTACCACTTTTTTCTTTATTTACTTAATACAAGTAGTTCTTAATAAAGAAAAAAGCACTCTTCTTACTTCCATGAAAAAGAAAACAAAATTTCATAGCAGAATAATTAGAAAATATTAATAGGTAATGCACTATGTACCATGATCTTAAAAGAACGGCCAACATGTTACTCACAGTATGAGTCATGGATGAAAGAGACTCTCTCTTACAAAGATCAAACAACCAAATAAAACGACAAAATTCTCCTTTCAATGAACAGAGAAACTAAAAGTATATATGAAACAAGTTAGCATATACAAAATATTTTTAAAATAATGGAACAGATAATTTGGGGAATTATTTAAACATCTGCCTCCTTCCTATTTATCTATCTTTATTTTGAGTTTCTATGACTGCCCCTTCTGGGTATCTTCACAAGGGTTAAAGTTATCATATTATTGTGATACATGCACACCCATGTGCATAGAAGCACAATTTATAATAGCTAGATCTTGGAAACAGTGTATATGTCTATCAACAGAAGAATGAATACAGAATTTCCTTTCCTTTATATATAATGGAGTACTTCTCTGCCAGTAAAAAAGATAGCTTGAAGCATGTATAGACAAATGCGTGCAACTTGCCACTTTCTGAAGAAGTTCTGGACGTTCTCTTTTGTGTCTTTATGAAATGTAATTAAAAAATCACAGTGAATGCTGCTGCTGTGCACCACCCAGAAGAAAGGCAGGCTTGGGACATCATCAAAGTGTATCTTATCCATCTTGGTCACTGCATCCAGCACCATGTGACTTCTGGCTTTTCCCCAAAGTCAAAATGATCATGAAAAGTCAATCTTTTGCATCTATTCAGATCACTGAGACAGTCAGGACTATGTAACTAAGTCATTCACAAATGAGATCTTCCTGAACTGCTTCAGAAAGTGGCAAGAGTAATGGGGTAAGAGTGTTAAAAGAGAGGGGGATTATTTTGATGGAGATTAATGGCAATGTGTCTTTTTAAATGCATTTTTAAAATTTACACATTCACTGTGTGTTTTGATAACCCCCTGTATCTTCAGGCAATATCATCCCCCAAAGCTGCTGAACCTAGCATCCAGTGATTACAGGAGTTTCTTGACTGAGGGCAGACTCAGCCCTCCTGTCTGCCAGTTTCACCTGGAAGTCCACAAAGAAAACAGTTATCGTTGCCTTTCCCAGGTGGCTCTTATAGACAGCTCACCTAAACATCTCCAGTTGATTCAAACTCTTCACTACTACAGATGAAAGTGAATTCCGTACTCTGTCAGATTTCTTCACCTGAGTGATCACTTTTATCTCTCACTACCAATTAGAAAGTTAAAAAGAAGCAATTTTGAATAGAAAGGCTTTTATGAAGCATCAGAATTTTGAAACACTTTAAGTGATATTTCTAAATAGTATTTCCTAATTCAAAGCCAGATATATATATATATATCTATATATATCTATCTCTCTCTATATCTATATCTATATATCTATATCTATATCTATACATATATATAATATGGCAGCCACTGGAAAACCAGCTGTTGCTTACTTTCACTCCATGCCTTGGCCCCAGCAGGGCTGTTTGCAGTCTTGACTGCAAATCTCCTTTGTCTACCCCAGCGATTGACTGTGATGTGACAGAGCTAGCCTTTCTACCAGTGAGGAGAGTTTCTGGTTTGCTTCATTTCCTGATTCATCCTTGTCTAAAAGCAACCCTTTTAAAATATTTTTTAGGATAAACTTTTTGTAGTGCTGAGGATTAAACCCAGGGCTTCATACATACTCAGCAAGGAAGTGCTCTACTACTTAGCTACAAACTTAGCCCTTCTTATTTTGAGACAGGGTCTCCCTAAATTGCTCAGGCTGGACTTGAACTTGAAATCCTCCTGCCTTGGTCTCTGAGTAGCTGGCATTACTGGTATGTACCACCATGCCCAGACAAAAGTGACTTTTGTACACTTAATCTATCTTCTGTTGTTGGAAATTGGTAACCTTTCCTGAAGAACTGCATGGATGCAGGTGTGGACAGACCATTCTATTGTGAGGAATAAAGCAATGAAAAAATATGACAAGGTCTTCCTCAAGTACACTAGACAGTATCGCATTACCTAACCTTTGAAAAAGAAGAAATCAAGTACTCTGTGCCTCTGTACCAGTAATCTTAGTTCTTATGGATAAAATAGGGAGTGAATGTGTGTGTGTACACATACATGTATGCACACATATTTGTGATTGATTTTTTTTTGTCTTTTTGAGACAGAGTCTCACTATGGAGTTCAGACTGGCCCTGAGCTCACTTTGTAACCCAGGCTGGTCTCGAACTCACAAGGATCCTGCTGCCTCAGCTTCCCGAGTGCTGGGATTACAGGCGTGCACCACCACGCCCAGCTTGGGATCAATCTTGAACACTCCAAATGATCTTAGCTAGGCTTGAAAGGAAAAAGACAACAGGCCCAGTAAATACAAGGAATGATTTCAAATGAGTATCATTTATATATTCTTTCTCACAGATCTGCAGCAACCATTTAAGAGTCTGTTCTGCTTGAAAAGAAAAGAAAATGCCTGCCAGCATTACTAAAATTTATTTTAGGAAAGACCTGCATTGTTAAAACATCACCAAGCATCTGGTTTAAAGGGTGTGGGTGAGAACCGAAGAATATGTGACTAAATCGAGATTTTATCCAGCCCTCTTCTATTCTAGTTGTCATTTGACTCTTTGCCACTTCATTTTTGGAATGACAAGGGGTCAATACTAAGCCCACAATACAAAAATCCTGGGATTTTTATTTAATTGTGTGGATTTCCTTATGGGAAGTGATACTTTTAGCTAATTACATACTACTGATTCCTGGGTCATTCACCATAAATACTGCTTTATGTCCCACAATCTCAAGGAAAATGTCTGTCATAAAGTAAGATCTTTTGTTATAACTACCTTACCCATGGAAATTGGATACATAGTGAATGAAAATACATGCAAACACAAATAACAAAATAATATGGACAGTAGGAAACAGATACACATCGAGATTATAATGTTAAGCAAAATAAATCAGCTACACAAACTTAAATATTGCATAGTTTCTCCTATATGAGGAAACCAAATTTATAAATAAAGGTGGAAGTAAAAGACAGATGCGAGGAAGTAGGGAGATAAACCTTTCTCAACTGGGAAGGGAATCAAGAAACGGAGGAAGAGGGAGAGAAGGAAAAGCAATGAGAAAAGGAATTAACATGTGTTATGTGCATGTACCAACTCTACATAAGGAGTGTAAATATTACATACTGCAAACGTGGACCAATTAAAGAAAATAACATATCTGGATGTTAAATACAGTGAAAGCATATTCAGAGAGTTTGTACCAAAGAGAGATTGTTTCTGGAAAGGTCAAATCAAGGTCAGCCTTATGAAGAAGAGTAAAGACTTGGATGAGTGAAGCAAGGGGTTATGGGGGTGGGGAAGCAGCTTTCTGAGGGTGCCCTTAACGAGGGGCATAAGGTGTGCAAAGGGACATATGATGTATTTTGTAGGATACAAAATCAGACCCAGGAGAAGGAAGGTTAATAGACAAGAGGAAGGGAAAAGGGTAGAGGGGAATGAAAGATGTAAGGGAGATGGATAGGATCAAAATATGTCATATGCATATATGGAAATGCTACAGTGAAACTTGATATTTTGTAAAATTAACACACACTAATAAATTATATATTAAGAAAGCAAAGATAAAAGGAAGGAAAATACGTCTTGATTAGATTATTCTGCCCCTCTACTCTTCAATACCATTCTCTACAAATGTCTCTCCTATCCCCAGGTATATGTTCAACACATTACATCCACCATGTTGGATGATATGGCAAGCATTCTGCAAAAACCCTGGACAGACACCTAGTAGGGAGTCTCAGAAACTCCAGTAGTGTTAAATCTGGAGATGTTGATCTGATCTTGGTTTTACTTGTTACTCGTTTGATGATTTCAGACTCTTTAAAGCTACCAGTCTCTGATGGCAGAAGCTAAAACTTCACTAGAGAAAATAGTTTGTAGTAAAGTATCCTTGAAGTCACTACCAAAATTATGATCATACCACTAGAGAGTTTTAGACTAGACTGTTAAATGCACTGTCCAATAGAAATTTCTGCAGTGAAGGAAATGTTCTATTTCTACCTGTTCTGACCAGTACAGTATCCTTTAACCACATGTAGCTATTATGCACTGAAAATATGGCAAGAGTGATTGAAGAATTGACTTTTGAATTTTATTCAGTTGTAGCTAATTGAAGTTTAAGTAGCTACACGTGGCTACCTTATTGGACAGCACAGCTTTATATAAGAACCATACTGGCTCCTTACCCTGAGATAGGGAAAAGAGTGCCTTTTCCTTTTCACAGATGGAATCACTTAGGTTTTAGCCATGGGAATATTTACAGTCCAGATTTTGCTACAAGTCTGGCTCCTGGTGTTACATCAAATTGTGCATAGGTAACACTGTACATGTAGTTTGTCTCCAGAACACACTAGAAGACTAGATAGGATGCGTCCATCCTTTGTTTTGAATCTGGCTTCTGTGCTAGATTTTTTCCCTTCAGACCAGTTATCAAATTGTGCTGTGCATCAGAATCATCTGCAGGGCTTATTGGCACAGAGACTTCTGGGCTCCACTCCCCAGCGATTATGATTTGGTAGGTCCAAGGTGGACTATGAGAATTTGCATTCCTAAAATATTCCCAGGTAATTCTGACGCTGCCGTATTTTGAGAACCATAGCAGTGGTTCAGCTCAATCTGTAGTTCCAGGAACCTGTTCCTGCTTTAATCTTTCCTATGTGAGTTCTTTACTCCCTTCAAGATAGTTCAGTTTCTCTCAGCCTAGAGACTTTGTGCCTTTCACCAGCTTTCCTAGGGGGCTGAAGCAGGAGTAGTACCTTGAACTCCGGTACCTGTGACCTTACTTCCTATTGCTGACCAATTGCTTATCTGGAATCTTGCTAGCCTCCTACCTTGAAGCTAGATTCCTCTTGACCTTGTATGGTAGCTCTCCCTGGACCTTTCACCAGCTGTTCACCTACAGGGCTTCCCCATGTTGCTTAGTGCTGAAACTTCCCTAAATACTTCCCTCATGTCCTAGCTTCAGCCTCCTATGTACATGGCTTGCCTTTTACTAGCTGAGCTCCAGTTTTGACATGCTATCAGTATAGAGTACCTGCCAAGGGAATTGACCTGGTTTGGCGTTTTCTCCACCAACAACCCGAGTGAAGTCATCAAATATCCCGGTGCTTTCAGTGTCATTATCCCAAATAGTTTCAGCCTCAGTGATGTTATCCCAAATGGTTTCAGTGTTAGTAAAATTTTCATAGTTCATGTAAGGAAAAATAGTTTCAGCACGGGTGAGCTTCTTAGACTTGTATGGAACAGAAACTCTTCCACATGGAAACGGCACTAGAAAAGTAGACAAAACAATTAGCATTTCAATTTTTCTTACTGGCAAATAGAACATGTATTATAAAAATTGAGAGTAAGGCACATCTCTGTCATTTCTGAGAAATAGTCCATCAATATTTAAAAAGTCTAACCAGTGAATACAATATTAACAGAAAAGATTGCATTGTTTTTATGGAAAGTTTTCAAAGTCTTCTTGGAACTTTGGCTAAGGAATCCACCATCTTTGTGAAAATATAGAATATGTGTCCTGGATCAAATTTGGTAAGATATAAAATTTTTTATTAGTATATGTTCGTATGTAATGATTACATTTTTGTGGGCAGTTGATACATGTTCATGACACATCTAATTCTTTTTATGTCCCTTTACCTTTCCCCCTCCCCTTCCTCCATCTCTCTATTCCCTTCAGTTTGCAAAAGATCTATCTACCTGTTTCTTATGTTGTCGCTTTTTATTTTGTTCTTTAATTTATTCATGCTTTGGGTTACTCAGATAAGAGAAACCGTGTGATACTTAAGCTTGTTTGTCTGATTTATTTCACTTAACATGGTCTCAAGGTGCAAGAAATGGTAAGACATTTATGGAGTCTAAGGAGCGTCTGTTTAGTTTATTTACTGAGGTCTTCCTTCCAAGTGCCAGCCCTGAGTGGATGTCTGGTGATTTGTGCCTTGTGACTTTAGCATTAGAAGTTGGTAAATGGGACTTCTGGTGCTTGTCATTAACAGGGTTTCTTTTGCAGGCTAGACCTCTGTAGATTTCAAAGTAAATTTTCGGTGTTTGTTGAAGAGACACCACTGTGATTCAATTACTTGGCTATCAAATATTAACCAAGTAGATTATCAATATGATAATCAGAGCCATATTTACCTGGGACCCAACTACCTTCTTCCCTTGGGTAGTTTTATTTCCTAAAATAATGTTTTTACTGATACAGTGGAGAATCTCAGAATGGAAATTTGTAGTCAAAGTCACCTCACACTTAATTTTCAGTTTTCACTTTCCTCCTAGTCATGTTCCTTATAGCAGACATTTCTATAGTAATCAGCTGCAGCAAAGTATCATGAAGGCTGCATGCAATTGAGAAAACAGGAAATTAGTTTAAAATACTAATATATAAATATACATGATTGATAATGGCTAGAGGAAAAGGATAATTATCTTTGCAAAGGCAGCAAAGCTTAGTTTAGGTTTGGGCTACTTATTTTGCTAAAGCTAAGGGTATACTGTATAAAATATGACTCAATAGTTGGAGGTAATTTTCCACTTTTTCTTTTATAGAAAGGCTTGTAAGGGATTAGCAATTTTTTTGGGAAGGTTGAGACAGGGTTTTGCTATTAGTTCAAGCTGGCCTTGAATTCTCTACATAGCCCAGGGCTGGCCTCGAACTTGCAGCGATCCTCCTGCTTCAGTCTCTTGAGTGCTGGATTATAGGCGTGTGCCACCTCACCCGGCTGGATTTAGCTACTATACAATCTGTCAACGCTGGAAGTTAGTTTTTAAAAGTTAAATGCATACACACGTGTGCGTGCACACATGCACATGAACGTACTCCTCTCAAAGTATGCGAGCTTTACACAGTAGACTCTTCGTTTTAGCTACAGCATGTATACTATTGGTTTCACGTCCTTCCTTTAATTTCCTCTGCTTGGTGCATTGCTGAGATAGGTATCAAATCCAGTAATAGAGGAGTCGTGTATGATTTAATGTGCCAGTTTAATACAAATCAGGCTTTATAAATGTAAAATAAATTACATTTAGCTTGCTTCAAAAAAGTCCCTCACTCTGAATATAATTGGTCCTGCAGAGCCTACTTTTTCGACTTCAGTATCAAATTTCTACTTCAGATTTTTGAACAATATGAGCGTGGAGTGGAGATGTTCTAAATACACCAACCAGCTGTCTACACGGTGGCATGGGATCATAATTGGGAAACTGCTTCTTCCATTCCTTTGTAGACTGTGCTGATCAGCCTTAGCAGAATTTAAATACCAGTTGCTGGAGCAATTCTGACATCAAATGTTTAAGCTCAGCTTGAGACACAAAGTCAGAAAATAACTTTCGTAGAGTAAACCAGCAAACCTTGACAGACTTATGCTTAAAATTCGTCATCTTTATACTAGAAACCTATCACTAAGTCCATTATTTGTGCACTTTTATGATAAGTGCTCTATTACTGTATTCATTTGAGTAGGAGAATTATCAATATTACACACAGAAATCACACAAATTGATTGCTTTGTGATATAAAAGTCAGTGAAAGTAATTGAACACAGAAAATAATTCAGGCTGTAGGTAATTATAGACTTTATGCTTAAAATGATGATGTGATTTGAAAAATGGATTTGTCTAATTCAAGTTACTGATCTTTTGTTTCATTTCAAAAGGAAATAGATACAAACCGAGATTAAAAATAGGTAGTTAAAGTGCTGAAAGTTCAAATATAGATTGTACATATAAAAATGTATTTAGAGTTTGACCTGCTGGTTCACAGGACTTTTGGTCTTCTGCAAGTCGGTATCCCTCAGTACAGGAACAAATCACCTTGTTCTTAGCATCCCTTTTACAAAACTGCTTGCACCTGCCATTCTTAATGCTGCAGGTTGCATCTGAAAGAAAGAAAAATCAATATTCATACCATAATTTAAGATATATTTCTAAACAATATGTGGAACTACTGACATGTATGGGACAAATCAGCTGGGAGCATTCACAATGAGAAACTTGGTGGCTTGAGTTAAGAGTAGAAAGGAGGGTCAAATAAAATTCTCAGTAAAGCATAAAAGTGGTGACAGGAATATATGGATTCAGTGTAGAACTAATTGATGGGACATTACACTTTCACCAAGTCATGGGCTGCAATTTAAAACTGGTTTATTGAAGTATAACCCAAGTTCAGATTTACATGTGTTTTCACAAAGTACTGGCATTCCTTTTTTAATGACCTATCAGTTTAATGCCTGTTCAGATTTATGACCAAGGCATGCTGTTTGGACTTACAAGCCACTGATTGGACTTGTGACCTATCTTTTTTTTTGCACAGTTCTGTAAATCTTGTTTGTAGAGCCTCAGTGTCTCTTTCGTATGTACACCTTATTGATACAGTATGTACTGTAATTTTTGCTGATTGTACTGTACACTATAGTATTGTAGTTTTATGTTCTGCTATATATTACAGTATTGCATGTAAGAGTTATGCAAATAAAAGCAAAGTCAAAAAGTTGGAGTTTCTTTTGATTATTTCTTTGTTCTGAATATTGTACATACTACACACAATTCCTCATTTAGCAACTAATTCATTTAATGACTTAGTCATAGGAATGGAATTTTTCAAACAAGGAATATCCGTAAATGCACTTAATGAAACACTGCAAAGATCAGTACACAGGATAGCATCAAAACCCTAGGAGATCTGCTAATGCTCCCTCTTACGGTATCACTTCTCCTCACAGGTTACCATTTCCCAACCTTGATAGAGTGAACAGCTTAGTTAGTTCATAACTTCATGCAAATAGAAGCTCACAATAATATTCTTCTGCGTCTTTCATTTAACCTTTTGTCCACAAGATTCATCTACGTTGGTTTTGTATAGCAGTAGTTCATTTACATTGCTGTGTAGTATTCTACTGTATTGGTACTACAGTTTATACTCAGCTATTCTATTAATGGATATTTGGGGTATTGTCAGTTTTGGGCTCCTATATATAATGATGTAATAAACGTTCTTGTACATATCTCTTGATAGCATATGCATGCATTTTTAATGGATTTATACCTGTGAGTTGAATTGTTGGAACATAAGTTTAAGTCTAGTAGATACTACCAAACAGTTTACTGCAATGATAGTACAAATTTAAATTCCAACTATCAGTGCATGAGCAGTCATTATTAAATATATGTATTGCAAATATCTTCTTCCACTCTGCAACTTCCCTTTTCTCTCTAAATATTGTCTTTTGCTGAACAAAAGTTCTAAATTATATCTTTTATTTTATTTCTTTTAAAGTTCTAAGTTTTAATGTAGTCCAGTTTATTGATTGTTTTCTTTGTGGTGAGTAATTTTTGTATTTAGTTTAGGAGATTTTTGCATCTGGGTATGGTGACACATGCCTGCAATCCCAAATCTTTGGAAGACGGAGGCAGGAGGATGGCAAGTTTGAGCCCAGACTGGGGAACTGAGATGTATTTCCAAATAAAATAGAAAGAGTTGGGATGTAGCTCTGTGATACAGCACTTTCCTAGCATGTGGGAAACTCTAGGTTCAGTCCCTAGCGTTGCAAAAACAAGAATTCTTGTTTATCCCAAGGTCATACATATACAAATTTGTTATTTTATATTTCATATTTAGATCCTTATTCCACTTATACTTGATTATATGTGGTGAGGTAGGGATCCAGATATATTTTCCATGTGTACACACTTTACCATTATTTATAGAAAACACCCTTCTGTGCTTCATTGCAGTGGCTCTTCTTGTCATAAATCAAGTTTCTTTGTGTTACAGTTTATATCTGAATGTCCCCTCAAATCCTCATGTGCTCAAAGGTGAGGCTTTGGAAAGGTGATTGGACTATGGGTGTGGTATAGCTGACTTGCTGTTAAGAGGTGGGGTCTGTTTGCAAGAGTGTGGTCACTGTGGGCATGACTGGAAGGGTGTGTCTCTCTTCCTGGCTCCTCCCTTGACCTCTGCTTCCTGGATGCCATGAAGTAAACAGCGTTCCTCTGCCCAGGCCCTTCCAACATGTCTTTCTACCTTGGAGCCCATGACTGTGGATTGACATGTTTACAAACTGTGAGCCAAAATAAATCTCTCCTTCCCTAAGTTGTGGGTATGGGGTAGTTTGTCCCAACAATGAGGAAAGTACCTAAGACATTTTGCAAGTGCCTGTATGTTCCTGGACTCTCCAACTGTATTTCATTGATCTATTTGTCTACCTTTGTATCAGTACCATGCTATCTTAATATATCTCTGATATCTTGGTATTTGATAGTAAAAGCACTCCAATTTTATTCAAATTGCCTTGGCTATCCTTGGCCCTTTGCATTTTCCTATGTGAACATAGAATTCTCAATAGCACTCCTCTTATATACCAAGGAAAAAGCCTGGTGGGAGTTTTGATTGACATTGTACTGAATCTATTAGGAAATTTTGTTTTCTTGATACAGGGTCTCACTGTGTAGTCCAGGCTGGCTTTGAATTCACTATGATGCTCAGGCTGGCCTTGAACTCATGGCTAGCCTCTTGCCTTAATTTCCCTAGTGTTGGGATTACAGGCATGTACCAGCACATCTATTTTATTAGGAAATAATTGATTTAATGTATTTTAGACATTAATCCAAGAACATAGATTACCCATTCATTTGTTTATGTATTCTTTACTTTTTCTTAATAATGTTTGGCAATCTTTTTGTGTAGAATTCTTCTACTTCTTATTTTTATTCCTAAACATTTATTTTTTATTTGATTACAAAATTTATTTTCTTTAATCATTGTGGGTACATAGACATATAATTAATATTTGTATGTTTACTCTGTATCTAGTAGCCTTTTATAAGTATTCATTTATTCTAATTGTTTAGGTTCTTTGGGTTTTCTACACATACAGTCATTTTCCTGAAAGCTACATTTTTCCTTATTTCTTTCAGTGAATAAGAAACACAGCAGTAAAGCCATAACTTCACACAGATACTGCCTTTTTGTACCAAAATGCAGTAATCTTTATTGTTTGGTTTTTCTAGAAATTGTTTGGCTTTCAGAGCTAGGAAGTTTAACATGTTACTTCCAGAAATAGAATCTGGAAAAAAAAAAAAAGAATCTGGAGAGCCCTAGAAATTTTAGTGCTGAGGAGTCCATAGAACCTGAAAGCACCTTGAAGCTGGCTGAGGTTGATATGAATCAATTATAAGAGAATGAAGTAGGGTCTTTTATGTAGCTAACCACTAAATACATTATGTATTAGCAGCACTAAGCATCCCACTGACCCACATTTTCTTTATTCCCCTATGTAACCTCCATTAATAATATAAAATGTTTTTCTTTGTCTTTTGTAAAGCTTTTCATCTTAAAGTCTATTTTGTCTGATATTCAGATTGCTTTCCCAATTTCCTTTTTGCCAGCACTTACCTGATAATTCTTTTTACATCCTTTTATTTTAGCCTCCTGGTGTAATTTTATTTTAAGTATCTCTTTGTCAGCAGAATGCAATTAGATTTTAACTCCAAACTGAAAGTTGCCATTAATACATTAGTTTAACCCCACTTCACATTAATTGTGATTCATTGTATAGTTGGCTTATTTCTGCCACGTTATTTTATATTTTCTAATTACTGTGCTTTCTCTGTGTTCCTCCTATGCAATCTCTATAACTGAAAATACCAGGATTCAGGGCTTGCTAGCTGAGACCTGCTGAGTTAAGAGAAAGAAGCTGTGCCCTTGGGCCTATTTCTGTCTGTAGAGCAGCGCAGGAATAAAATACATGTAAGACACCTTCCCTTTACCTGCACACTCAAATGCAGTCCAACTTGCAATTGAAATGCTCAGCTGTTAGTGCACTGATAGCATGGAAAGTTTGAAAATAAGTAACCCTATTAGATACCTCCTGTGTAATACCTTCATTTCTGTTGGCTTACCTGTGTCTTTTTTTGGTATTGTGGCAATCAGCTCAACATGAACTTCAACTGACCTTCCACAAGTGCAGCCTTGAACTTCCTTGGCTCATATGTGTCCCATGTACCTTTCACTTCTTGCGTTGGGCTTCCATGTTGATGCTGAGGCATGAGATGCTATATAACTCTCGGGGTACCCAAGAGAGCCAAGTGGCAAATGTGGGGAGTTGACTCCCCATAGGGTGAAATTTTGACCAATGAAAGACAGATTCTGATGAACAAATTCTTTCACCTCTTCTTGCCTTGTAGGCCCAATATCCTGAGACCAGTTCATCTAGCTTCTTGAAGACAGTCCCAGGAAATCAAGCAATCAGTTGTAGTTACAGGTAAGTAGTTTGTAATTCATCTTCTTATTGGTTTTCCTTTCCTAACCTCTTCATATTCCTGTCTCTTAGTCTTGTCCTGTAGGTTTGTATCAACAGTCTCTTCTTATAGAGGAATTCAGGCTATCAGTGTGACTATATGTTTTTTGAGGATATCCTGAATTTTTGATTGACAAGTCTAAATGTTACAGCTCTACTTTACATGTGATACCATATGCTAATTTAATGGTTAGCCCATAATCCCTATTGGTAGTTCCAGAAATAAGGACATGGAGAAAAACTAACCCGAGCTTTAATCTTTGCTAGCAAAAATCCACTAAATGAGTGATCCAAAAGTTGGTACTTGGTCTTTTTTCTTTACTTATTTGTTAAGAACTTTCTCATAGTGCATGTGAATAACATCCCTGGCTCTTTTCATGTTACTAGCTAGCATATTGTTGCTATATACAAATACTAAAATGTTCAGCCAAAACAAATACCACCTTTAGAAAGTGTTCAGTCAATACGAGATTGTGATAAGTTGACAGAAGTGGGTGATGGGAGCAGCCCCGTTTTGTCCAGTGCACACACATTAGCAATGAGGAAACTTGGTGTGATTTTCCCAATTCTCATTCTGTGTCCATGGTTAAGCAACCAGACCTCTTGATCATTTCCCTCATTTCACATTGCTCTTTATGACTCAATATGTTGCTGCTGCTGTTGATCTCTGGCTTGATTTGAGCATGTGGTGGAAATATTGCTGCCTAATCAGCAGTCTTTTACCCTCAGGTAAAAGGCTCAAGAGCCTAGAAATATAATGATACCTCAAGAAATTCCAATAGGCTATTCAATCAGGACCTAAGAAACAGTCAGAATCAGACTCATTTGTCAACTATGGACCATTTCAATGTCACTCACTGTGTTCGACATGGGTCCTGAGGCTGGATCAGTGCCTAGAATGCATGTTAAAGAACACATGAAAAATATTTGTTCTTCTTCTGCCATGTTAACACAGACACTGTTTCTAATTCTCTTCATACCTACTTACAGAGTTGTGATATTCTGTTTTATTTTACTGTGTTCATCTTCTATGATATATCCAGTACTGTGCCAACAAAAGCGTGAACAAAAAAGGTTCTGTTTAACAAGTTTGCTACAAAATGGGCTATTATTCAACTAAACTCAACATTGTTCCTCCACAGAGAAACACAGTAAATAAGGCAGTAGTGTCTGTGATGTGCTGAAACTTTTGAAAAATGAGCATTTATATCTTGCTATTTTTAATTTCCATCCTATCTTACTGTGGGGAAATGTTTCTTGTCTTCTTTACAAGCAATGTAGAGGATGATATTCTTACAGACCTTGATCTGTTCGAAAGCCATTCGGATTTGAGGTGCAGCTGAGGGCATAAAGGGGTCTTTATTCTAGGTAAAAGCACCCAATAGCCAATTAATTGTTATTATTCTAGCTAGAAAGCAGGCGCTCTACCTCTCTCCCTTGATGAAGAGCCTGATGATCAAGGGAAGAAGAAAACAAAGATATCTTAACATGGAAATCTTCATCATTTTCTATGACAGGGTAAATCAAGATGCTTGGGGCCAAGATACTCTATATCTAGTGGCTTTGGGTTTAGTCCTTAGTTCAGTTTAAGGCAACAAGCTTAAATGAGAGCTTGTATATGCTTTTCTTGTGGCTTTCCTCTAGATTCTGAGCTAAAGGGCGTTTTGAGAGAATTCCCGTTTTGTTTCTGAGCTAATGGAGCTGAAAGGACTTATCTAAACCTTGATCAGATTGCTTGGGTGAGATCAATACACCCTAGGGGCCAAGTGAGGTAGTAACTGCGGTCCACCTGCAGAGGCCTGTCCAAACAGAAATGTGGGAAACCTAAAGTATGGGTTGGTGCCAGGTGTACTCTTAGTAATTTTTTTCTCTGCAGACCATAACCTCACACCTGTACTTAACCCTGTTATAGATGTTCTACGCTTACATATTCCATTCCTTGAGGCTATAGTCTTCCTTCCTTTAAAGTATCTGTATTTTTCAACTAGATAATGACAATTATTTATTCAATGATAGTTTAGTACAATGTACCCTTCAGTTGTAACTGAGACTAATTGAGTTATTCTTTCCTACAGCTCCAATAGCTGTATTATATAAGCTGATAAGAAGTAACTACACCAAAGATTTCTGTAGCTCTCCATAATAGCAGGATCAAATTTATCTGGGTAAATCTGAATTTGAAATTATAACCTTTCAAATGAAAATAGCACTTTAGAAATGTTGGACCAATTAACACACCCGCAGAAAAGGTAATCCAAGCATTGGTTTGTCGCCACACTAGGAAACCTAAGGGAATGGAAGCCCAACCCAGTTGTACTAGTTCACCCAGCTGCATTCACTATTTTTTTCCTTTTAGAATGCTTTTGCACTGTCCCCTTTTCATTTTCTTCTAAGATCATTTAGATCTCAAAGGAAGATGATCAATGAATTTCCCTTTAGTGCTGAAAGGATTTTTGAACATTATGAGTGACTTTTTTCCTTTCTCAATAGGACAACTGCAGCTGCTACATTTCATTTCATTTCATTTTGTGTCTTTTTCATCTGTCAGGGGGATGGCTGTAATGCCTTAACAGTGTCCTGCTCATTTTCTACTCTTTATCCTTAGTCAAGAAGCCTGTGGTGCTCAATTCTTTCCCTAGAATTGCATCTCTATTCTTCTCGAGTTTCAGACCAGAAAAAGAGTCCCTTAACACTATGTGCTTTTCACAGTCACAATACCATTAGTATTGCATCCAGAGGTAATAATTAAGTAGGTAAAAGACTTTGGCGGTTTACTGCTCCAATTACTAAAACCTCAAAAAGTACCCTAGGCTATGAGAACAAAAGATATGCAATAATCCTAGACTTCTTGTACTACTTTTCTTTCTTTTTTGTTACGAAGAATCAAACTCAGGACCTGGTTCTTGCCAGGCAGGTACCATGTTGCTGAGCTATATCCATGGCCCTGTATTACTTTTCTTTTGAAACCAATATAATCAAACTCAAGAATGACCTCTGATCTTTGCCCATACATTTAACATATGAAATGCTTTGTATGTGTGTTCCTAGTATATGTAATAATTGGCTTATATACCCCAGTTCTGTATGTAATTGACTTTCACCACCTAGGCTTATAGCAATTTAATCACAATTTCAAATAAATTTATGGGTTAATTTTTCTTAGAGTTTTCATTGCAGTTGTTAGAAGTATGGGTTTGGATCAAACTAGAATTCAAATTTATGCCTTTCCGATTTTGACCTCTGGGAATGGCACTTTTCTCATGTGCATAAAATAAGGATGATAGTGCTATTGACTCTATAAAGATGAATAAGAAAATCAAGGATAAGAACAGTATCACTTAATATTACTTCCAAATGTTGTTATTGCACTTAATATAGGTTCTTGAACTCATACCTTGAAAACTATGACTACAGACGGAAGGAATATTTATAAGCTTTAAAAGTATGTTTTCAAGAGATACTTAATGATATGTAAATGTATTTTCCAGTTCCATCTGGTTTCAAAAAACTTTGAATAGGGAATAATAAAAAAGTTACTTACCTAATTCACAATTCTGCCCTTCAAATCCAAGTCGACACCAGCATTCATAGGCATTAATGTCATCCTTACAACTGCCACCATTTAAACATGGATTGGACTCACACTGATCTCCATCTTTGAGATAGGTTAGGAAATTGAATTATCAGATCAATTTGCTCAGAATGTCCAGGCTTCTCTAGCATAGAGTTATGGGGAGCGGGGACCAGAACAGAGCTACTGACCTGGAAGCCAATTGCCTATAGGCAAGTGGTGCCCCAATTTCCCTGAGTCTCTAAAAGTCACCCCAGCCAAGGTTTTAGGGCTAACAGTATCCTAGCAAAGTGCCCCAGGAAGACATACATATAGTTTATTCAATCCACAGGAAGAGGAATGAGAATATCTTTGAATAGAAATGCACTGTACCAGCACAGGGTCAAGAAGATCTGCAGTCCTTCTTTATAGAATGGTGGTAGAGGTAATTCTAAATCAAATTACATCAAATCACTTCAAGCAATATTATCTATATGTCATACAAGACCTGCTTTATTGAAGGTCTTACAGAGTAACCTCAGCTAGAAGATAAATGATGCTTCTACTCAAGGAACTGGTGGCCTGAGCCTGGAGCAAATGCATCTACTTCGGTGTGTTGTCATTTAATGCTTAAGTGTCATGTGCTATAAGGGTTTGAGACAATAGAAAAGATGCCAGAGGAATGTGTTATTGCTTAGAGATAGTTTCCTGTCTACAAGTTATGTTTCAAATGGTCTAGGTGAATTGAGACATAATGCTCAATAGATCATAAGAAATTTTAAAAGATTCTGTGCTGTGCTTTGTTTATGAAGAAGTGGCTGCTTTCATTCTACTTTTTCTGAGTTTCCACATTTCCAGAGTTCCTGAAAGCCTTTGAAGACACTGGTAGTACTAAAAGAAGAGAAAGGAGTAGGCAAGAGGAGAAGGGTCAGGGCGAGAAGAGAATCTTTGAGTCTGGTGTCTCAGTGTTCTGCCTCAGTCCAGACTTCTAAGGAAACTCCAGGAGAAAAGAACAAATACTATCAGAAGGGAGAGTGGTACACACTTGGAGCTAGGAAAAATAGCCCTTAAGTAAAAATGGCTCCCATTTTAAGTAAGAGTAAGTAAGTGAGAAAGAAAAGAATGAGAGATAAAAATGACAGTAAGAATCAAAGAAAGAGAAAAGGAGAAACCAAAGGAAAATTTCTAATTATTAATCTTACTTTAAAGGAAAACTCCATGACATCTAGTGATATGCCTGCCTGTCCTTCCTCTTTGCCAGAAGCATGTATCCAGGCTCTATTGACTAAGAGACTAATATCCCTTTCTCAGAAATATGCTCTCTGTGGAAAATCTGCTTGCTGTAAAAATTAGACCTCGTCCCCTCTGGCCCTTGATCCAATGTGCTTTTGTTCAGATACTTTAATTTGTTCCAATTCTGTGAAAACAAAATACATTATCTCTGGTTTATTATTATTGATGTTCAGAACTGGTCTAAAAGATGAACTACATTTGCACTTTATATTATAGACCAACAATTCTGAATTATTTAGGATGTTTCATTGAAAGGATCTGGGCTTGCAGCCAGCTACACAGGAACTCATTTGCTGAAACATATCTTTAAAACGAGTGTCATTTTACCCTGCATTTAGTCCTCCTTTGGGTTCTTGTCTGTTTGTACTTTGGGCTGAGACAAAGCCATGGTCAGCATGGGTCAAAGACAGTAAGAGACCAGTCCTTGCCAAGTGAGAGATTCCCATTTAAAACTGCTAGGTTCTTGTTTAAAAAGCAACTATGCTTAGCTCTGAAGGCGAGAGGCTGGGTAGTACAGAACTTGGGTTCTCTTCTGGGTTTTACTCCCCAGCTGAGTGACATTTGGCAAGCCCTTTAACCTTGCTAAGCCTCAGTTTCCTTCTCTTCAAAATGGAATTCGTTATGCTTTGCTCCCAAGGATGCTGTGAGGGTAGAATGTGATAAACATTCTAGAAACTTCTGTAAAAGGCACCTTGAGAAGTGCGGGCAGACACCAGGTAGTATGGTTGGGTGATTATTTTCCAGCCAGGCTCTTTGTATGGTGAGTTAGTGGCAGAGAATAGGACAATGGTGAGGAGTCTGGGCCCCCTGCTCTGTGTGAGAGATAGCAAAGGTGCCTTTATGGTGGTTAGGAATCCTGACTGCCTGTGAAAGGAGGCATTGGGTTTGTTTCTTTTGTGTTCCTGTTCTTGTTGCTTTAATTTTGATAATTAAAGCAGCTGTGTCACAAGTACTCCCTTGATGTTTCCCAAGTATCATTGCCCAAGGTGTAGTAAGTTATGAATCTGTATGAACTCAAAGGCAGGGGCCGATCTTACAGTGTGTTACTAGGGCTGGGATGTTTGGAGAATGGGCAATGGAGGGCTCATAGGAATTTAAATGCCTCCAGGAATATTATGTTTGGAAAAGTAGACATTGATTTGCTTTTAAAAATAAGTTATGAGATTCAAAGATTGAAATTCAGTAGCAATAGAGAAGTTAAAAAAAACTGGAAGAATTTTAAGGGTTCAGTAGAAATGGGCATGGTAACATTCATTTATAAGAACAATGAAAGTTAGATAAAGCAATATAATGGAGCAGATCTCTTTTTCTCTCATGTATGAAAGACAAAAGTAGAAAATCATGAGTTATAAATACATAAGAATGTCTCATAGCATCTCCAGGATAGGAACCATAGGAAATAGAATTGGACCTCAAACTGATGGAACTCAGTGAGTTTGGTGTCCAGGTTAATTTGTTTCCATCCTTGCAGATGGTCTCAGGTATGCCAACCTGGGACACAATCCTCAAAGTCCTCTTGTTAGATTTTAAATTAGTTTTAAAATTAGTAGTTATTAAAGTATGGCTTTTTCTCTTTTTGGTCAACTTGTTGGATACATATTTACTAAGTTCCTCTGGTTCGGATATTGTTCCAAGTACCGGAAATCCACCAAGAAATGAAAGAATTGATCCCCTGACAAAATGGAGCCTGCATTCTAGTAAGGTGGAGAAAATCAATGATAAACTGTATAAGGGAAAATGCTATGATACATTAGATGATGAAAAGTGCTAAGAGTTGAGGATCCCTAATAAAGACCAAAATACAGATTGCTCCAAAATTCAAAACTTTGAGGAGCAACATCATAATTGAAATATTCCATACCATGAAACTTGGTTTCATGCACAACATTCTCAAAAGTATTGTGTCAAATTACCTTTGTGCTATGAATATAAGCTGTGTGTGAAACATAAATGAGGCTTATGCTCAGACTAGGCTCCCATCTGTAAGATATCTCATTAGATATATGCAAATATTGCAAAATTTAAAAAAAAAATACCACCCTGTAATCTGAAATACTCCTGATCCCAAGGATTTCAGATAAAGGATACTCAATCTATAGATCAAAAATAGAGTGAGATAGGGGTATCTAGAGTAGTTGAGGGTCCCGGGGGGCCTGTTAGAGTATTAACAGATGATCTATGGAAGCCTCATTTTGGGCAAAGAGCTGAAGGAGGTGAGGAAGTGAACGCAGGGGAAGCTGGGAATAGCCAGCTACAAAGAGCAGCCAGATACAGCCTGTGGGAGCATTCCCGGAGTCCAGTGTGCAGAGAGGTGAGCAGTAGAAGAGGCAGGAGGGCAATGGGAAGGCAGGGTAAGGGTGATTAAGAAGGAAAACTTTGAAGCAATGAACATTTTCAGTCAACATTCTGTGACTGTCTCCTGAGAACTGCAAACTCTCATTCAGTCCCAAGATGCAACCTTTTTTGCATCTTCCTTCCAGTGTCCTGGGATGGAATGTTGTTCTTCATAAAACCCGAGGGAGGTGTTAGCTTATCTGCCAGCTGATACTTGCCGCGCTGGCAGTATATCATCATTCAGTTTCGGGTGAAAGAGTTGGATGGATTTTTTCTGAGATTTTTTGAGAGACTTTAATATCTTATCTATTTAGACAGAGAAAAAACTGCATAATTCTTGAATGTTTCATATACCAGCCACAGGATAAACTGAATTGCTTACCAACATACTGCTTCCAAAATTCAGTCTATAAAGAAAAAGAAAACCAAGAGGGGAAATTAATGGTAGCATTAAAAATGTTTTGATGCTGATTTCTTTTATATACCAGTTATAATGCAAACATGTGTACTTTAAAATTCCAAAGAGAAATATCTCTTTTTTTAAGGTTTTCTATCTTTTGCTCTGCATCTGAAAGATATTATGTGCAAGTACGCACCGTTTTTTCAGTGTTTTCAAAAACTTCTCGTGCTTCTTCAAAATTACATCGTTCTTCCAGACATTCTCTTTCAAGGTTTCCTCGAACAAACTCTTCCAGTTTCCCTGAATTATACCTCTTTGGCCGATTCAGAAGTTTGGTGGCATTTTCACGATCAAGAAAAACTGAAATGTAAAAGAACTATTCTTTAATTAAAAAAAGAAAACATTATGCAAATTAAATATATCTCTTAAGAAAGGCTTTGTTTTTAATCCAAGTAATCCCAAAGCCAATTTCTCTTTAGGGCATGGAGCCAAAATTTGCAATATTCTCCTAGTAGTGTATACACATGGAGATTTAGGAATTAAAATTCAATTTTACTTTTAGCCAGGAGAGTTCCAATAATAAAAGGTCAGATTTTCAATTGTATTTGAGTTTACTTTGGATGAAAAGGAAAGTTCTCAAATAAGCAGTTAACTTCACACTTTGTCATCGCTTGAAAATAGTTTATTGCAGATCCTTGCAAGGTGATCCACCACCCTGGCTGGACTGTGCTTTCAGGATACAGTTGCCCAGTGACTTTGCAACAAATGTCTCTTGAAGAACGAACAGAAGCCGAATTTTGGTCTAGCTGCAAATGTGACCCCAGTGCCTTTCACTAAATATACATGAAAAATCACTGCATTAATTTTTTAAATCTTCAGACACATAACACCTTTGGTTGGTGTATGTAGTAGGAATTCCAGCAATGTAAGCAGTTTTCGGGAGTTCAGAGTGTGGCTTATTTTAGCGACACTGATCTAGTCTGTGGATACTCCCACAGTCTGGAGGATAGAAGCCTTTTTCTGAAATCCTCACTTTCCTTTCCTCCCCATCGCAGTCTCTATGCCTGTCTCTGTCTTTCTATATACATACGCATATATAGGTAATTATAGCTATGGGCATATATGTCCTTAATAACAAGAGCTCAGGAAAGTAACCTGGAGTTTTTCCTTTTTCCAAGAGACCAGCAATAGATCTATTATCATCTCTATTATCATAGGACCAAGTATTTATAAGTTCAACTTTCCAGGGTATTTGGGACTACTTTCTCATTAACTCCAAAAAGAAAAAGAAATGAAAAAAAGAAACTAAGCTTTATTACCTTCTTTTCATTGCAGCTGTTCACTTTATGGAGCATTGTACTGCCTTGATATCCTCTCTCGGCAAGTCCCCTTGCTCACTTTCTCCTGAATTCAGCCTAGCCTTTTTTCCTACTCTTTATGTGCCAACTTTTGAATTCCCTTCACCCCTTATCAATGCTGTGCCTCCCCTGCAATGCCAAACCCTAGAACAGTGCAGCCATCTGCCATCTTGTTTCTCTTCTGAGGCAGCAGCTGAACATTTGGCAGGGGAGGGGTGTTGGATCACCAAACTGTACAAGGGAGCCATCACATATTGATGCTTTTCTGCTCCTTCAGGTCCTTCTCTCTGCTCGGCAGTTCATTTATTTGGCCCTGGGCACTCCTAAATAGCATCCATGTCTGTAACCATTTAGAGCATGGTTAAGTGAAAAGCTAGGATTTAAAATCAGATCAGACAGAACTGGGTTTGAGTCCCATATGTAAGTCTTGTTGAAGATGTGAACTTGGGCAAGTCACATAATCTATGAACCTTAATTTTCTCAAATACACAATGAGCGTAAAGGTAACACGATAAGACTAACTACCTAGGTATGTTGACAAGCTCAGGGAGGTAATATGTTGATAGGCTTATGCTGCTTATCTCTTTTTCTTTCCACTCCTTTCATATGGGCCCACTTTTCTTCCTTAATTCTCTCAATTCCCTTTAGCTCTCTCATGCATTTCTGTAGCTCTTTTTCTTCCTGACTCTGATCCATGAAATAGAACAATTACTGGCCTAATCAGCCGTGACCTCCTAAAAGACAATTTTGAGCTTATGTATTTCTGACAACTCTAAAACATTTCTAGTAGTTGATCTCTCCTTTTCCAGGAAATGCTTTCATGCAATCCATCCCTTCTCACTCTTGGTTTTGCTCTAATTTTCATTATCCACCTACCTCTTGAATCAGTTAATTCCCTGTCCTCCACCTGATGCTTAAATTCCAAGGCTCTCCTAGGCTCCAGCCTTGAGTCTTCCCTTTTCATTTCATGTGTCTGCACTAGGTTGAGTTTAGGGTGAGATATACAAGGTAACTACAGCACAACATTTCAGGCCACCTCCCTCTCACGGTGTGCAAGTGCATTCATGCCCTATGGGCCTTACTTGCTGCACTCTCATTTGGTCCTGGCCCTTTCAACAGAATTTACTGAATGCTCAACTACTACCTCCAGGTACTGTGCTTGGTGCCATAATATCCATGCTCCCTCCCTGGATGCTCACACACACAGGGCTGCAACTCCTATGTATACCACATGGAGTCCTGGAAATCCATTTCTAGGGAGATACATTTTCTGAATTCCAGATCATCTTTCCAGCCCCCTAACTGTGCACCAGAATAGGGCTGGTGATTGCTAATGTTTATGTAGTAGTTCTGCTGTGCTCAGCACTGCTTAGTACTTTGCAGTGACATTTCTATGTCACTTCATCCTCACAGTAGTCCTTTGACATCACAAGACTCATTTCATGGGACCGTGTCATCTGATTTGTGTAAACAAGGACAATTGATGTTCCTAAAGGCTAAGCGATTTGCTCAAGGTAATATATTAAAGCATCAAGGTAGGGTTTAGACTTTGCCAGTCAGACTACTGAGCCTACACTCTTCGGCAGTGTTCTGTGTCCCTATAATCACATCAAACTCAAAGGAGCCAAGGTATGCTTTATAAACCTCCCTTTAATCTTCCACACCCCCTTCTCATTAGGCCATATCAGTTCTACTTCCTTAATATCATTTGAATTCTCCTCCGCACTGTACAGCTCTTGTGCAAGTTCCAGCCCTTGTGCTTCCCCTGAATGATTACAATAAGCTTAAGATTGTTCTCCCCTAGCTTTTCCCCCACCGCCAGTGCGTTAGAATATTCCATCCTGAGCCTTTTACTCAGCCACAAGAACTACTTCTTATGCTTACACTTCTGATACTTCTACAATGCATTTCACGGCCCAAGCTCCTTAGTTTAAGGCATTTATTATCTGATGACCCGGCCCTGCTAAGTTCTTCTGCCTCATTTGTCATAGTCACTATTCAAACTAGATGGAGCTCATGAAGTACCTCACATTGTGTGGATCTGGATCTTTGCACATGAGGGACCCTCTCTCCATGGAATGCCCAGATCAGATATTTAAGGATAGTGAGCTCTTAAACACTCAGCTGCAAATATTGGCTCTCTATCAGGTGTTTCCCCATTTATTGTGTTCCTTCTTCTGTGCTCCCTTAGCATGTGGAACACATTTTATCAAATAATGTTTGAAACTTCTTGCCTGATCTCATAGGGCTTTAGGTCAAAGAGTGGGTCCGGTTTCTCCCCATGTCCCTAGTACATTGCCTCAGTATCTGCTATCATAATACTAACTCAGTAATATCTGAATGAAAGACAGTTTTGATCCACGTAATTTACAAAACTGAATTGGTTTCAAGGAAAAATTGTGATTTCAAAATTTCAAATTGACAAAATAACACGTAAGAGCAGAGGCTATGAAAATACATCTCCTCCTTTTGGAAAAATATGACTGTTTAACACAGTGCAGCGTGCTGCATTAATACTGCTCGTATATGGTGAAACTCCCCCCCCCTTTCCTCAAGAGTCTATTATCTCTGACTATAATAGCTCCAGAATGCTACTGCCTTTCTCAAAATTCAGTATTGTCTAGGGTTCATATATTTCACTTCCCTTCAGGATTATCTGTAGTCATTATTTTCCCAGCTCTGAAATCCTGGCTCCTCTTTCTTTCTATCCTTTTTCCTGTATCTGAGGTTTTCAGGGGGGCAACAGTGCTCTTAAAAGCAGCATCTGACCACTCATTTCAAAGAAAGGCTTTGGAACCTTTGTCCTCCCACATGTCACACTGATGAGATATATCTAATGAGCTGCCTTTATGCTCTGCTTTGTAAATTTTCTAACATATTTTCTTTATCCTTTAACTTAACCCACTCTGCTAGTTCAATTTAACCTTTGCATTCTCACACCATTATTTCAGCATTTCAGTCTGATTGCAAAGCTGACATCATGTCTGGAGTGGGAGCCAGAGGGCCAGTCTGCTTTCTGGGGACACTTAGGGTTGGCACCCCTGATCCTGGATCTGTCAGCTACTAGAGTTTATTCTAGTAGGTTGACAAGTAATTGTGATAAATGCTTCCTGTGAGAACATGTGTTTTGCCCAAAAGGAAAAGATCTTACCTCCATACCTTCCTCTGGGGAGCATATAAAGTCATTGCATTTGCGAGAAAACAAAGTGATGTATGTTGCATTAACTAAGTTTCTACTTTTTACATCAATTTGTAGACTGGTTCTTGTGTCCTAGGGAGCTCATCTGAGTGCCGAGTTTCCTCACATATCAACTCTGAGACATATGGAATCACAGACAAAATGATTTATTCCCAATCCACGAAAATCTTTCATAATAAGTAAAAACTCGCTAATGAAAGGTTAATGTTTTTATTTTAACAAACACTTTAAATGTGTATACAATTAAAGGTATACAATTTTAAAAATTAGAGACATGCCTCATTATATAGTTTTAAAATTTTAAAACACCATGTGTCTTCAAATGAGACTTTTTGCATAAATAAGACCATCATTTGTAATTGTTGCTTCCCCTTTTGATTTCAAAGTGGTGAGTCTACAAAACCAAAAATAACAGGTTTTTTTCCCATAAGTTCTGCTGTTTCCTTATCAAGATATTTTCCCAATTTCAATATTTTTTTGTAAACCCAGGAGACAAATATTTTCTAAGAGGAACTAGACTGTCAAATCATAAGCTTAACAGCATCTATTAAATAAAAATATAGCATAAGTGCTGTAAACCTATCTAGTTTTAAAAATGAAGATGGTAACCTCGCTAACAAAGAACCAGTGCATACCCAATCCACATAGTGGTACTGCCGGAATCTTAAATATTGCTATAAAATCATGTAGTCACTACTTAGTGAAAACAGCCCCAGACATTTCTTTATCTAAAAGACAAGCACCCTCAATGCATTCTTAAAAAGGAAACAAACCTGTACATTCAGCATTGAGTAGATATCCAAAAAGGCAGATGATGATGAGGCCCCAGGATTCTGCCATGATCATGTTCAGGAGCTGCATAACCTCTGCTAGTAGATTATGCAAGTGGCAAGGCTGATCAATAGTTCCAAAGTACAAGCTGAGTTGTATTTACTTCTGGGAAATAATATCCATCACCCTCAGTGGGCCTTTGAGCTATTTGCAACAGCCTCTTGGGTCAACTGAAAGAATTGGCAGTGGTCATCATTAAAGTTCATCTCTGATTACCTGGGCTTCTGCTATTAGGGCTGAGCTTGAGTCTGAGGCAGGAAGTGACATATTTGTAGAATGAAGAGAGATGTAGTGGCTATGGGTGTCATGTGGCACCAAAATATACCAGTGGGTTCCATTTTATCTTTGTCAGGGGAAAATATCATCATATAACTTAAAGGTAAAGAGATGGAGAAAACAAAGTCATTTGGTCAGTTACTTTACTTTTTTTTTTGATACCAGAAAGTGAACTCAGGACCTCCCAATTGCCAGGCAGGTGCTGTGCCACTGAGCTATGGCCCTGGCCCTGGTCACTCACTTTAAAATACCTTAAAATATGCTTATGTGTCACCTGATGGATTATTTTATGTTCTCCATAGTCAGGAGTTTATAACCTTTCTTGTGCTAGGTACCATGTGGTGAAACATATGGACCCTGCCTCAGAGCACATGCATGTGTGTACATGCATATACATTATTCACAAATATATACATATTCATACACATATACATATATACAAATAAAGTTGTGAATACTATAATAGTTTATAATAACATGTACAAACATACTATCACTTGCATTTCTTTGTGGTATTTTTGTAATGCATTTTACTTCAACATGTTAGAAATTCTATATCAGATTATTGCTTTTGCTTAGATCAGTCAACAATCTTACAAAAAAAATTTTAAAATGGTGAAACATTTCTTATATTTAGACATGTATTTACCATTCTAATACTCTCATTTGTTTTTGTAAATTCAAGTTTCAATCTGTTATATTTTAATCATGCTAAAGAATTTTCATTAACAATTTTAATATTGTAGGTCTCATCATACATTTTCTCAGCTTATGTTTATTTGAAAATGACTGCATTTTACATTTATTTAAAAATAATTTGAATAATGCGGAATTCGTAGGTTGAGTATTATTCTTACTTTCAGTACATTAAAAATATCATCCCATTGTCTTCTGGCCTGCATTATTTCTGATGACAAGGCAGTAAATATCCTTATTGATTTCCAGCAACTTACCTACAATACACCAAGATGTTTTTGCTGAGATACTTGGATCTATGAATTGATATTTTTAATAGAATATGAAATTTTGGGGCCTGATTTTTAAAAGTTTTGTTTTAAAATAATTATAGAGCCATAGGAAATTGTAAAGACAGCAAAAGCAGATCCCATGTATCTTTCACCCAGTTACTGCCAATGTTTACATCTTATATAAATAGAGAACAACAGTAGAACCTGGAAATGGTAATTGGTATATTGTATAATTCAAGTCATTTTATTACATGTATAGACTTATGTGATCACTGCTACAGTCAATATTCAGAACAATTCACCACAAAGTTCTCCCTTGTGCTACCTTATACACTCTCACCTTTCTGTCCCAAACTCCCAAACTCCTTGCACCACTTTTATCTCTATCACGAAAATGCTATATGAATGGAATCATACAGTGTATGATCTTATGAAATTGTCTGTTTTCATTCAGTGTAACACGCTTGAGATCCATCTAGGTTGATGTATATTTCAATAGCTAAGTCTTTTTTATTGCTGAATAGTATTCCACAGTGAGGATGTAGCACAGTTTAATATGCTAAGATGAATTTCAATTGTTTCCAGTTTTTTTATTGCAATAATGTACTATAAATATTCATGTATAAGCTTCCATGTGAATGTAACTTTTTAAATTCTTTGAGATTAATGCTCAAGAATGAAATTTCTTTCTCATGTAGTAGTCAATTGTTTAGTTTTTTAATAACCTGCCAAACTGCCAAAATGACTGTACACTTTTCATTTCCACCAGCAGTGGATCAGTGATCCAGCTTTTCTGCATCCTTACAAGCATTTGATTTGGTCAATATTTTTTAGTTTAGTCACTCTGTGAGATGTGTAGCAATATTTCATTGTGCTTTTTTCAGTTGTAGTTATTTATTAGTACATGTTTGCAGACATAATGAGCACAGTCCTTGTAGGAAATTGGTGCCTGCACATCACACATCTTAACTCTTTTTTCATCTCTGTACCCTAACCTTGCTTCTTTCCTTCCTTCCTTCCTTCCTTCCTTCCTTCCTTCCTTCCTTCCTACCTCCCTTCCTTCCTTCCTTCCTACCTTCCTTCCTTCCTTCTTAACTTCTTTCTTTCCCATTCCCTCCATCTCTTGGTCCCCTTCCTATTTGCAAAAATCTATCTCTCTGTTTCCTTTTATATATTTTCATCTTGCTATTTATATTTTGAGTGTCTCATGTAAGAACTACTATATGATATTTAAGCTTGTGTGTCTAATTTACTTCACTTCATGAAAAAATATTCAACATCTCTGGCCATTAGAGAAGTGCAAATTGAGAAAACAGAAATTCCATCTTCCTTCAGAAAGAATTGCTATATCAAGAAATCAAATAACAAATACTGGTGAGGCTGTGGGGGAAAAGGACTGCTTCTACATTGTTGGTGGGAAAGTGAAGTAATACAAACATTATGGAAATAAAGTATGGAAATTCATGAAGAAAACTAAAAAGAGAAATTACACTAGACCCAGGCATTCCCCTTCTAGGTATCTTACACAAAGAGTTAAAGACATCATATTACAGTGATGCATGCATCCCATGCTTATAATAGCAACACAACACATAATAGCTAAATCTTAGAAGTAGCCCACATCTCCATAAACAGATAAACAGATAAAGAAATGTGATATTTATACACTATTAACTAGTATTTTCTAAATAGCAAATGATTTGAATGCTGTATCATTTAATTACTCATCATTTGCATATTCTCTTCAGTGAAATGGCTGCTCATGTCTTGCCCATTTTCTAATTGGATTGTTTGATTTTTCTTAATGTTAGAATTTTAAGCTTCTTTACATTGCTATACATACAAGTCCTTTATCAGATATTTGGTTTGTAAATATTTTATCCAAGCCTATGGATTTTCTCCTCATCCTTTTGATGAGGTTTTCCACAGAGCAAAATTTTTTAGTTCTGATGTAGTCCAGTTTATCATTTTTTTCTTTTGTGGATCCCCTTTAGAAGCCTTACATTAACACTAGATCCTTAGGACTTTTCTAATGTTTTGGAAATTTTCTATGGTTTCTACTTTTAGGTTTATGTCCATGCTCCATTTTGAGTGGGATTTCTGGTTTAGGTCAAGCTTCATATTTTGGCCTATGGATGTAAAATTCCTCTCTCACCCTTTGTTAAAATAAATATCCTACTTCTGTAGAATGACATGTGAAATTGTTTCATGGAATATTTCAGCATTGTGTTTTGAGTCTATTTCGAGGTGTTACACACTATTTCTAGTACCACACTGTCATGATTACTGTAACTATATTCAGAGTCTATACCAAGTGGAGGGATTTTCTCCATTTTATTCTTCTTTGGAAAGATTGTAATAAAGATTTCAAGGACCTATACCTTTTGTTTTTTATAATTAAGTTTATTGGTACAATTTAGATATGCATAATGATTTCATTCACTGTAGGGAATTTGTACCTGTACATGATATATCTTAGTGCCTCTTTTATTCCCATTCCCCTCTTCTCTCTTCAACACCTCTTCCCCTCCTTATTTACAAAGCTTCATTCCCATTTTACCCTTCATTTTTCATATTTTTCCTTTCTCTTCCATCCCATAATTCCCCATTCCCTTTGAAGAGTTACTTTCTCTTTTACAATATCTACCATACATTGTGGTTCTTATTTACATTTTTATCTTCTCACACCAGAGAGACAATGAGACATTTACACGTATTTGTATGATTTATTTCACTTGAATATGTTCTGAAGGTCCATTCAATATGTCTCAAGTTTATGCTTCTTTATGCTGAGTAGTAGTCCATTGTATAAAAAAATACATCTTATTTTATTCTTTCATCAGCTGATGGATATTTGGGTTGTTTCCAAGATTTAGCTATTAAAATCTGTGCTACTATAAGTATATGTGTGTGTATATTGATGTGGTATGATGCTTTCAATTCTTTAGACAAAATACCAAAAGGGGTGTAGCTGGGTCAAATGAAACCTATAGTCCTAGTTTTTTGAAGAATCCTCACACTGATTTCCACAGTGGTTACACCAATCTACACTCCCACCAACTGTGGAGAAGGATTCCTTTTTTTCACAGTCCCCCTAGCATTTGTTGTTTGTTGATTTGTTGATCATAGCCATTCTTTCCAGAATGTGATGGAATCTCAGCATTGTTTTAATTTGCAACTCTCAAATGATCAATAATGCTAAACATTTTTTCATGTATTTATTTACTATTTGTATTTCTTATTCTGAGAAGTGTATATTCATCTTAGATGCCAATTTTCAGATTGAGTCTTTAAATCTTTGGGGCATCTGAATTTTTTGAATTCTTTTTGTTCTAGATATCGGTCCTTTGAATAACAACTGGTTAAGATTTTTTCCCACTTCGTGGGTTTTCTTTTCACTCTGTTGGTAATCTCTTGTGCTGTGCAAAATCTTTTTAATAAGAGGAAATCCAAGTTTATTCTTTGTAGTATTTCTGAGTCAGTTGAGGTGTTCTTCATGAAGTCTTTGCTTACACTTATGTCTTCAACGGTTCTACCTCTTCTCTCTTCCAGTAGATTTACTGTTTCTGTTTTAATATTTAGATCTTCAATTTTGATTTTCACTTAGTGCCTGGTGATATACATGTACCTAGTGTTAGTTTTTGGCATGTGTAAAGCCAATTTTTCCAGCACCATTTGTTAAAGAGGCTTTTTTAGTTCCACTAAATATGTTTAGCCATTTTGTCAGAGATAAGATGATTGAGTGTGTTTGAAGTTGTGTCTGACTCTTCTAATCTGTTGCATTGATCCTCAGATGTGTTTTTTGGCCAGTGCCATGATGTTTTTATCACAGTAGCTCTGCAGTATAATTTCAAGTCAGGGATTGTGATGGCCCCTGACTTGCCTTTGTTGCCCAGCATTGCTTTGGCTATTAAAAGTCTCTTCTGGTTCCAAATGTGTTTTAGGAATAATTTGTGTAGCTATGTGAGGTATGATAATGGTAGATTGTTTGGGATTGCATTAAGTCTGTGTAACAATTTTGGGAGTATGACTATTTTTACTATGTTATTTCTTCCTACCCATGAGCAAGGGATATTTTTCCATTTTCTGATATTTTCTTTCATCTCCTTTCTCAGAGTATTGTAGTTTTCAATATAATGATCATTTACTTCCTTTATTAGACTGACACCTAAATACTTCATTGTTTTGGATGCTATTGTGGAAGGTGTAGTTTTCCTAATTTCTCTCTCATTGAGTTTGTTACACATATACAGGAATGGTATTGATTTTTGAGTGCTGACTTCATATTTAGCTATGTGACTGAGTATGGTTAGTAAATCTCAAAGTCTTTCGGTAGAGTTTTTGGAGCCTTCTATGTAGACTATCATGTCATCTACAAAAGAAATCTACAAATCTTGTTTCCTTTTATTTCTTTCTTTTATCCAATTGATCTAGCTAATGTTTCCAGAACTACATTGAATAGGAGTCATGATTCTGGACCTCTTTCTCTTGTTCCTGATTTTAGAGTGAAAGCTTTCAGTGTTTGATCATCTAGTATGATGTTAGCTGTTCATTTGTCATAGATGGCTTTTATAAGATTGTGGTAAACACCATCTACTCCACTTTTCTGTAGGGTTTTTAAAAATCATGAATGGATGATGGACTTTGTCACATACTTTTTCTGTGTCTATTGATATGATTGTGTCATTTTTATCCTTGGCTCTGTTGATGTAGTGTAGTACCTTTATTGATTTGCATATATTGAGCCATCCCTGTATCCCTGGAATGAAACCTACTTGGTCATGTTGTACAATCTTCTTGATAATTTGTTGAATTCTGTTTACCAATATCTTGTTGAGGTACTTTTCATCCATGTTACTAAGGAGATTGGACTGTAGATCTCTATTTTTAGTTAGGTCCTTCTCTGGTGTTGTTTTCATTATAATACTTGCTTTCAGGAATGACTTTGGGTATAATGTTTCCCTTTCAATTTCATCAAACAGTTTGAGGAGTAGTAGCATTAGAGCTTCTCTAAATATCTTGAAGAATTCATCAAGTGAATCCATCAGGACCTGTGCTTTTATTTGTTGGTAAGTTTTTAATTACATTATCAGTTTTTTTACTGATATTGGGTTATTTAGAATTTTTATGTCTTCTTTGTTCAAGTCTGGTAATTCATATGTATCTGTGAATCTGTTCATTTCTTTTGTGTTTTCTATAAGACTAAAGGTTTCCAAAGCATGTAATGATGATCTTCTGGATTTCTGCAGGATACATTTGATTTGATCATTTAAATTTCTAGTTGCATGAATTTGAGTATTTTTCCCTTTTTTTATTAAGGAAGGTGAAGTGTTTGTCAATTTTATTTAATGTTTCACAGAACCAACTCAATTTATTTATTTTTTTTATTTTTTGTAGCTTCAATTGCATTAATTTTTTGCTCTGATCTTAATCATTTCCTCCTTCTTGCTAGGTTTAGGCTTGACTTGCTCATCTTTTTCTAGATGCTTGATGTTCAACATTAGGTTGTTCATTTGAGCTCATTCTATTTTCATGATGTGAATATTCATGAGTATTTTCCTCTCAGGACTGCTTTTATTGTAGTTGTATTGGCTTTATCATTTAATTGTAGATCCTACTTAATTTCTCCCATAACCCATTGGTTGTTCAGGAGGGTGATATTTAAATTCCATGTGTTTATGGAGTTTTTATGGTTTCTTTTGCCCTTGATTTCCAATGTCATTGCACTATGGTACGATAATATGCATGGGATAATTTCAATTTTTTTTCCACTTACTCAAGCATGTTCTATGGGCTAGTATGTGGTCTATTTTGGAGAACATCCCAAGCATTGCTGAGAAGAATGTGTGTTCTGCTGTACTGGGGTGGAATGCTCTGTATACATCTACTAATTCTATTTGTTTGCAGGTTTAGTTTAGTTTGGATATTTCTTTGTTGACTTTTTTGTCTACCTGATCTATCTATTTGTGACAATGGGGTATTAAGTTCACCTATTACAATTGTGTTAGTGCTTATTTGATTTTCCACACCTGTTAATATTTGTTTTATATAGTTGGATGCCCCTGTATTTGGTGCACATATTTACATTTTGTTGTATATATTTATAATTGTTATTACTTCTTCTTGGAGTTTTTCCTTAAAAGTGTAGTGACCTTTATCTCTTTTGATCAGTTTTAAGTTAAAGTTCACAATGTCTGTGAATAGGATAGCTACCCATGCTTTTTTCTGAGTCCCATGCCCATGGAGTCTTTTTTATTTCATCCTTTGACTTTCTGTGTATGAATTTCTTTTGGAGTTAAAGGTGTTTCTTGAGTACAGCACATTGTTGGATCTTGTTTCTTTATCCATTCTGCAAGTATATGTCTTTTGTTTGGTCAATTAATACCATTTATATTGATAGTTATAACTGATATATACTGGCTTGAATTTGTCATATATTTCTTCTATAGACGATTCCTTCTCTTTCTCCTCTGTTTAATTTCATCCCCTGTCTGGTGGCTTCTTTCTATTCATACTCTTGGAATTGTGGGCTTTGTTTAGTCTTTCTAAAATATCTTTTAGAGCTTTTAGTGGGCTGGTTTAGTTGACATGAATTTCTTCAATTGTTAGTTTTCAGGGAAGTGTTTTATTTCTCAATTAATTCTGAAATACACTTTTGTAGGATACATCAATCTAGGTGTGAATTTGTTTTCTTGTAGGGCTTAAAATACTTCACACCAAACTTTCCTTGAGTTAAGTGTTTGTGTTGAGAAGTCTGCTGTGATTCTGATGGGTTTTCCTTTATAGGTGATATTTTTCTTTTCTAACAGCTTTTAATATTCTTTTCTTATGTTGAATTTCTGGAATCTTGATTATTATATGCCCTGGTGTAGATTTATTTTCATCATGACTAATTGGAGTTCGGTATGCCACACTTAACTGTATGTCAAATTTTTTTTCTATGCTTGGGAAGTTTTCTGCTATTACTTGTCTGAACAGGATTTTTCTGTCATTTGTGCTATCTCCTGCATCAACTCAGATCACTCTTATGTTGTTTATCCTGGCATCTTCTTGAGTTGTTGGATTGTTCTTTCATGGTCCCTTACAATTTTTAAGAGATCTTTCTTTCCCTGATTGCTAACCATGATCATGTCTTCTACCTTGACTTTCTTTCATGCAACTTTACAAAGTTTCAATGTAAGTTTTAATTTGTTTGTTATCTATTTGAGTCAGTTTCATGGATTCCATTTCTAATCTGTTTTGAACATTCATTATTTCCATTGTTTTTCTATGCTCATTTATTTTTTAATCTATATCTGGTACAGATTTGCTAAGCAAGTCCTGTATTATGGGCATCATCTCTTTTTTAATCTTTGAGATTATTTATGTATTGATAACCTTTATAGACTAATGTATATATTTTTTTATTTCTTATATTATCATTTCAGTGAATTTAGATGCATAACCTCTGTTTTCTTCTATCTGATTGCCCCATGGATATGTCCTTGATGGGATGGAATTCTGAGATTGCATTTTGCTTCTGCATCTTAGGACCTATACCTTCTCATATAAATTTCAGAATGATATTATTTTTATTAACAAATTCTTGATGTGGCACTATTCCCTGGCCCAGAAATATCTGAGACTTGGCAACTGGCCCCACTAGAGGGATCCAGGTGTCTGGACCCTCCTTCTATATCATGGGACCCAGCAACCAGCCCTGAAAGAATCTGGGACTTGGCAACTGGCCTCCTGCAGGAATCCAGGGTACTGGACCCTCCCCTTATATCAGTGGGCCCAGGTGACTGAGTGAATGCCAGCCACACAGTAAGACGGTGACTAGGTTGTACAAAACACACAGGCAAGACAAATGAAATTGAAAGTTCAAAATATGAGCCAACAGGTGGTAAGTTAGGTAAAGCAGCCCTGTGCTTAGAGACAAAGACACACAGAATAGAAACAGGTGGGTGGGACTACCCATCCCTTTAAATAAATTTACTTATTTTCATTTTATGTTTTTTTATTTTTGTTTCAATCATAGTTTCTTTTCTTTTTCCTTTTTTCTTTTCCATTTTCTCAATTTTTGTCTTTTTTTTCTATTTTCTAAATAGCTGGGGAGAACTCAAGCCATATGAAACTAATACCATCCCTCAAACCACAAGACCAAGTTCAGATAATCCCTGAAATACTCATTTATTCTTTCTTTTCCACCCACTTCTCTAGTTTTGCAAACCTTGTGTGATCAGCCTCTACACTGCAGCTTTGCTTCTACTTCACTTCTAGTTATCTTTGTTTTGTAAACTATCTTCCCTAAATTTCCCCACCACAGGGTAAACCACTCTACCAAGGGGAAATACTTTGCATACAAACTCCTAAATTAACATGGGCTCTGTTACATAACTATACACTTTTCTCTTCTGGTCTAAAGTACAAAATTAATAATTAACACAGTTTTTTAGTCTCTAAATTGTGCTTGATGTTATTGTTATTACGAATTGTACTGCCTTAGATAGGATGTCATATCTGCTGTAATCAGTTTTTCTCCCTTCAGTAATACTACTGGGAAACTTGGGGTAATAACCTCAGCCAAGCCCAACACCAAAGGACCTGAGACTGTGCCAAACAGATATCAACATCCCACTCCAAGTAATTGGGAAGGTAGGATCTTGGGAGAGACACAAACCAAGAACCTCTTATACACAGAAGACATCCCTGAAAAACAGACTTTTCGTAGAGGGACACTGATATTAGTGATATAGGTATGTACAACAAAAACTCACAAGAAGCTTCACAGAAAAAAATAAAAATTTTTTTCAAATAGAAAATGACAAGGTAAAAAAGGAAAATATAATTTCAAACCAGCCCACCCAGAACAAGTCCAGGAGCCATCAACAGAGCAGAAATTGAAAGACACACCCTTGAAATTTCTAAAATGATAGCAATAAAAGTAAAGAAAAATATCCATTAAGCTAGAGAGGACATTAGATCAGAAATACTCCTTCAGATAAAAAAGAAATGACAGCCATCATGAAGGAATTGCTCAGCATTCTAGAGAAGACTGGATTTTAAAAAATAGAGGAGCATAGGAAAATGATGGAAATCAAGAATGATCAATATAGGAAAGAAATAGAAAAATGAAACAGATTCAAAGAGATATCCAGGAAATTAAAAGTTCCATTGAAAGCTGACAAAACCACTTGAATGAAAATGAAGATAGACTTTCAGACCTTGAAGATGGGATCTCAGCAATAGATCAGAAAACTAATGATCTCTTAAAAATAACAAGGGAGACAACACAAAGAAAAGCAATATAAGAATAATTGGTGTCATTGAAAACACAGGAGTCAACATGAATGACATGAAAAGGCTATTTATACAAGTAATAGGAGAAAATTTCCCAAGCATGAAAGAGAATTGGACATAGAGTTAAGTTAGCCACATAGAATTCCAAATAGCCAGAACCACAATACATCTACACTCAGACATATAATAATGGAGATCCTAGAATCTCAGCACGAAAACAAAATATCAAAAGCTGTTAGAGAAAAGAAATAGATCACCTATAAAGAAAGCCTATTGGAATCATGGCTGACTTCTTAACACAAACCAACAAGTGAACGAGAGCTTGGAGTGAAGTAGTTCAAATCCTGAAAGAAAATAACTTCCAACCCAGATTAATGTTCCTGTAAAACTCACCTTCAAAATTAATGGTGAAAAAAGATCCTTCCATCACACAGGACAGCTGAAGAAATTCATGACCACCAAATCAACCTTACAAAATGTACTCAAAGATATTCTAGACAGAGATAAAAATGACCACATTTCGAAGAACAACATGACAAAGAAACCACCAGGCAGGGCAAGCAATTAAACAAAGGGGAAAAGCTGTGAATGAACAGCAGGAAAATTCCATGACAAAGATGAGCCAATACATATCAGTTATAACCATCAATGTAAATGGTCTCAATTCATTGATCCAATGAAATAGGTTGGCAAAACGGATCATGAAACAAGATGTAACAATATGCTGCATTCAAGAAGCACATTTAACTCAAAAAGAAACTCTTAGACTGAAAGTAAAAAGATGGAAAATAATACTCCATGCAATAGAAACCCAGAAAAAAGCAGGGGTAACTATTCTCTTTAAAAACAATGTGAAGCTCAAAATTAGAATGATCAGAAGAACTAAAGAAGGTCACTACTAACTTGTTAAGGGAAAAATTCAAGAAGAAGAGATAACAATCATATGTGTGTGGCATATATGGTAACACTGAACTATATAAGACAAATATTAATAGACATGAAAAATTAAATCAGCAATAACACAGTTGTAATGGGGGACCTTAACACCACACTGTCACAAAGAAATAGACCAACTAGAAAAAATCAGCAAACAGATAACAGAATTGAATGAGACCTGTGAATAAATGGACTTAGCAGGAGTTTACAGACTGTTCCAACCAGTGATATAAGAATACACATTTTTCTCAGCTGGATGTGGGACATTCTCTAAAATAAATCATATACTAGTCCACTGAACATACTTAAGTAAATTTAAAGGAACTGAAATTATCCCATGCATACTATCTGACTATAGTGAAATGATATTTGAACTTAATGCAAAAGAAATCACAAAAACTTTGTAAACACATGGAAAATAAATGACAAACTCCTCAATAACCAATGGATCACCAATAAAATTAAAGAAGAAATTACACCATATCTACATTAAACAAAAATGCTGATAAAACATACTGGAACCTGTAGGACACAATTAAAGCAATCCTAAGAGGGAAATTTATACCATTGAATCTCACATTGGAAAACAGAACACAAACAAATAAACAAACTGATGCTGTAACTCATGTTCTAGAAGAAAAGCAAGTCAAACCCAAAGCACAAAGAAAGAAGGAAATTATAAAGATCAGAGCAGAAATTAACGCAATTGAGACAAAAAAATCTATAAAAAATTAATGAATCTAAGAGCTGGTTCTTTGAAAGAATAAATAACATTGATAAATCTGTACCCAACCTTGTCAAAAAAAGGAAAGAAAAAAAAACCTCAAATTTATGCAAGAAGGAATGAAGAGAGTGAAATCACTACAGATTCCATGGAATTTCAGAAGATCATCAATACATACTTCAAAAATCTTCATGCACATAGGATAGGAAACACTGAAAAAATGGACAGATTCCTAGAAACATGAATTTCTAACACTGAATGAAGAAGATGTAAAAATTCTGAATAATCCAATATCAGTTTGATGAAATTGAAAACATAATTGAAAACTTACCAACAAAGAAAAAGCACAGGTCCAGATGGATTCACAGCTCAATTCTATAAGAAATTTAGAGATGATTTAATGCCAATACTCCTCAAATTCTTTAATGAAATTGAAAAAGAAGCAATTTGCCCCAATTTATTCCTGGAAGAAAGTATTACCATGATACCAAAACCAGAGAAAGACCAACCCAAAAAAGAGAACTACAGGCCAATCTCTCAGAATTGGGATGCAAAAATCTTCAATAAAGTACTAGCAAACAGAATGCAGCAAATCATCAAGAAGATTATACACCATGACCAAGTGGTGTTCATCTGACAAATGCAAGGATGGTTCAAAATAAGCAAATCAAAAAATAATATACCACAACAACAGAGCCAAGGACAAAAAAACACATGATTGTCTCATTAGATGTAGAAAAAACATTTGATAATGTCCAACACTCTTTCATGATATAAACTCTACAGAAAATCAGAATAGAGGGTCTTTACCTCAGTCCAGTAAATGCCATCTATGACAAACCAACAGCCAACATCATACTAAATAAACACAAATTGAAAGCTTTCACTCCAAAATCAGAACAAGACAAGGAGGCCCACTATCACCACTGCTATTCAATACAGCTCTGGAAACATTACCCAGAGCAATTTGACAAGAGAGAGAAATAAAACCAATAGGATAGAAAAGGAAGAATTTATATTATCATTATTTGCAGATGACAGGATATGCTACATTGAAGACTCCAAAACCTCCACGATAAAAAATTGTAGAATTAATAAATAAATTTAGTAGTGTAGCTGGATACAAATCAACGCTCAAAAATCAATAGAATTCCTGTATACAAACAACAAAGTCATTGGGAGAGAAATTGTTGTAACAACACCCTTTCCAATAGCATCCCAAAGGGGCAGGGAATTTAGCTGAGCAGCACAGCGCCTGTCTGGCAAGCAAAATGCTGTGAGTTCGATTCCCAGTACTGGAAACACACAAATGAACAACAACAAAAAAGACTGTCTCAATAGCATCCTAAAAAATAAAATACATAGGAATCATTCTATCAAAGGAAGAGAAAGATCTAAATGCTGACTATTACAGGACTCTGAAAAAGGAGATCAAATAGAATATCAGGAAACGGAATAATATCCCTTGCTCATGGACTGGAAGAAACAACATAGTGAAAATGGCCATACTCCCAAAACTGTTATACAGATTTAAAGCAATTCTGATCATAGTAACATTAGCATATCTCACAGACCTACAGAAAACACTTCTAAAACTCATTTGGAAACAGAAGAGACCTAGAATAGCAAAGACAATCCTGGACAACAAAGACAAATCAGGAGGCATCACAATCCCAGACTCAAAACTATACTACAAAACTACTGTGATAAAATCAGTATGGTATTGGCAAATAAAACAGACCTGAGGATCAGGTGAACAGATTAGAAGATGCATACACTACTACAAACACACTCAATCAGTTATCTCTGACCTAGGGGCAAATATATTCACTTGAAGAAAGATAGCCTCTTTAATAAAAAGTGCTGGAAAATTGGCTTTCCACATGCCAAAGACTAAAACTAGAATGATGTCTATCACCATGCACTAAAATAAAGTCACAGTGTGTCAAAGATCTAAATATTAAAACAGAAACATTAAATCTGCTGGAAGGGAAAGTAAGTAGAAATCTTTAAGACATAGGGATAGCCAGAGAGTTCATGAATAAAACACAAATGCACAGGAAGTACTTCAAAGAATCAACAACTGGGATCTCATCATATGAAAATGTTTTCGCACATCAAAAGAAATCACTGATAGAATGGAAAGACAATCCACAGCATGAGAAAATATGTTAGTCAACAGTTCCTCAGGAAAAGGACTTATATCTAGAACATATAAATAATTGAAAAACTCAGACCCCCTAAATTCAAAGACCCAATCCAAAAATGGGCATCTGAGATGAACATGCATTTCTGAGATGAAGAAGTACAAGTGGCAAATAAGTACATGCAAAAATGTTCAACATCATTGGTCATCATTGGTCATGAGAAATGCAAATTAGAATAACATTGAGATTTCATCTCACTTCAGAAAGAATGGCTATCATGAAGAAATCAACCTTTCCAAATGCTGGTGGGGCTGTAGAGAAATGGAAACCTTCTCTACCCTTGGTGGGAATGTAGCCTCGTACAGCCATTGTGGAAATTAGTGTGGAGATTCCTCAAAAACTAGGATTAGTGGTCCCACTCCACCCAGCTATTCTCCTTCTAGAGATTTCCCAGAATAATTAAAAACATGGCATCACACCAATATATGTGCACCCATGTTTATAGCAGCACAATTTGTAATAGCTAAATCTTGGAAACAACTCAATTGCTCATTAACTGAGGAATGGATAAAAAAGATGTGGTATTTTTAAAGTTTGGAATATTAGTCAGGTATAAAAAAGATTAACTCAATGATTTTCTAGGTAAATAGATCTAATTTAACCATACTCATAAGTGAAATAAATGAGACTTGCGTGTGAAACACTATATTAACTCTCTAGTGTAGGAAACCAAAAGAGTAAATAAGATCCAAAATCACAATAGATATTTTGAAAGAGGAAGAAACTGCTCAAAAGTGAAAGAGCACCTGGAATGGGGGAAAGGAGAAAAGAAGGAAGGGAAATTTTA
>NW_004955489.1:5796620-5811381 GCF_000276665.1 Chinchilla lanigera
AAATCTCTTGGTAGGATTTTTATAAGAATTATATAAACTATATAGTTCAATTTTTGAGAATTTATATCTTTAATGTACCATGTTTTCCTACCCATGAACAATTTATGTGTGTCTTGTCATGTATATGCAGAGTTTGTCAAAAATGTACACACACTTCAGGAACAGAAAAATAGTATGATATTTTTAAAAATAGATAGTGTTATCCTCATATGAGCGACCCAAGGGAATGTCGTACATCGCTGAAAACCCACTACACTCCTGACCTTTAGAAAAGAAATTGGAAATAAATGCTCAGCAATTTCAATGACCAAGGTTACCCGAGCAGCAGTTCACCCTACTAATAATTGTGAGGAAGATAATGGCCATCACTTTGAGCATCTCATATAATTGAGAGGTCAAAGGTTACTTGTTTTAATCACATGATGTCTCAATAAATTTAGTATTACCGTATTTGCACAAGTTTTTCTTTGCCTGAGTTAGGTACACATTTTTTGTTCTACTCTGTATTTAGGACTTTGATTTCTTTCTTTGGCATTTCGTAATTTTGAGCAACTAGACCTTATGCTTCTTTTGGTTAGAATATACCTCAGTGTTTCATTTTCTGTGGTGTAATTATGAATACTATTGTGTTTTTTTGAAGGCATAATTATGAACAGAAGTTTTAGGTTCACAGCCAAATTGATAGGAAGGATAGAGATTTCCCATATATTCTCTGTCCCAAGTGCACAATATCCCTAATCAAAGCAGGACATTTGTTAAAACTGATGAATCTACACTGGCATATCTTTGTAATCCAAAGCGTACAGTTTACAGAATTTTTTTCTCTTCACACTGTACATTCTGTGGATTGCATAAGTGAATAATGACATATATCTTCCACTGTAGCATCATGCAGAATGGTTTCATCACCTTAAGACTTTGTGTTCCCCCCTCTCTTTTCTAACTGCCGGCAATCAGCTATCATTTTTATTTTCTCCAAGGTTTCCTTTTCCATAAGATCATGTAATTAGAATCATATATTGTGTTGCCTTTTCAGTTTGGCTTTCTTCACTTTGTAATAAACTTTTCCCCCCAATACTGGGGATTGAACCCAGGGCCTTTCCACTAAGGTACATCTTGAGCTCCAACTGCACTTCTTCTTTTGACAGGGTGTTCTGTAAGTCATTAAGTTGGCCAGGTTACCCACCTCCATCTCCCGAAGTGCTGGGATTAAAGGCATGCATGAGTAGCAGTAATAAGCCTTTAAATTTCCTCATTTTCTCAAGGCTGTATAACTCATTTCTTCTTAGCAGTAAATTATATTCTATTATTTAGGTTACTACAGTTGAACCATATCTTTCTTGCTAGCTTCCAAGTTTTGGCAATTATTAGTAAAGTTCCCATAAACATCTGTATGTAAGGTTTTGTATAGTCATAAGTTTTCAGTTCCTTTCGGTAAATAATGATGAACACAACTGCTAGATTGTGTGATAGAAGTATGTTCAGTTTTGTGAGAAACAACCAAATTGTACTCTAAAGGGTCTGAGCCACACTAATGCCCATCAATGTATGAATGGGTAAAGAAGATATGGGTTTTTTTTAATACAATGGAGTACTACTCTGCTGTAAATAAGGATAAACGAGATATTTCTAGGTAAATGGATGCACCTTAAGCCCATACTCTTAAGTGAAATAAATTGGACACACATGTGTAAATACAGCATTGTTTCTCCGATGTGAGAAACTGAAAGTTTAAATAAGGGCCAAATGTATAATAGATATTGTAAAATAGCAATAAAATGTTCAAATTGGAAGGAGAGAAAGGGAAGGAAGAGGGGGAAAGGAAGGAATTGAAAAGAATAGAAAGAAAAAATAGAAACAAAGCTTTTGTAAATAAGGAGGGGAACTGGGGTTGAAGAAGGGTGAGATGGTTTGGGAAAAAAGAAGAATCAAGATATATTATGTACAAATACAAATTCCCTATGATGAATGTGATCATTATGTATATCTAAAATGTATCAACACAATTAATTAAAAAATAGGCAGTGCCATTCTGCATTCTCATCAGCAGTGAATGAAAATTCCAGTTATTTCACATCCTTACAAGCATTTGCTGCTGTTAGTTCTAGGCTTTGGCCATCCTAATAGGTTTGCAGTGGTATCTTGTCATTTTAATTTGCAATTCCCTAATGAAATATGATGTCCAAAATCTTTTCATATGCATTTGTATTTCTTCTTTGGTGAGATATCTGTTATGGTCTTTGGACTATAATTAATGAGGATATTTGTTTTCTTATTGTGAAGTTTTGAGAATTCCTTTTTTTTTTTTTTTTTTTTTTTTTTTTTTTTTTTTTTGTCTTTTTGAGGCATGGTCTCGCTATGCAATTCAGGCTAGCCTTGAGCTCACTTTGTAGCCCAGGCTGGTCTCAAACTCACAATGATCCACTTGCCTCAGCCTCCCGAGTGCTGGGATTACAGGTATAAGCCACCATGCCCGGCCCGAGAATTCTTTATTTTTGTTAATAGTACTTACACAGACCTATCTTTACAAATGTTTTTCCCAATGTGTGGCCTATTTTTTTGTATTCTTTTGACAGTATCTTTAACAGAGCAAGAACTTAAATTTTTAGTGCCATCCAATTTATCAATTTTTCTTTTTCATGGATCATTTGGTGTCAAATCTAGATTGTCAAAGTCAAACCCAATGTCAATCAAGCTTGTCTGATGTTATCTACTAGGACTTTTATGATTTTATATTTTACATTAAAGTCTGTGATCCATTTGGAGTTAAGTTTGTGCAGGGCATATGGTTTGTGTCTAGACTAATTTTTTGCGTGTGGATGCCCATTAATTCCAGCATCATTTGTTAAAAAAATTATCTTTCTCTTTTGTTAAAGATCAGTTGAGCTTATTATGCAATTCTGTTTCTAAGGCTCTCTCTTCTGTCGATTTATTCTTTCAGCAATACCACATCGCCTCGAGTACTATAGCTTTAGATAAAGTCTTCAAATCCTGCAATGTCATTCTCTCAGTTTTGTTGTTCTCTTTCAGTATTGCATGGCTATTCTGGGTCTCTTGTTGCTCCATAAAAATTGCGAAACAAATTTATCAACATTCACAAAATGACTTGCTGGAATTTTGATCAGAACTGAATTAAATCAATAGATACCATGGGAAGAAGCTATTGATATCTTGACAATATGGAATCTCTTAGCTATGGACATGGAATATATTTCCATTTATTTAGTTCTTTGATTTCTTTCATTAGAGTTTCCCTATTGTAAATCTTGTACATACTTTGTTAGATTCATACTTAAAATTTTATTTTGGGAATGCTAATATAAGTGGCATTGTTTTTAATTTCAAATTCCACTTGTCCATTGCTGACATATAGCAAATCAATTGATATTTGTATATCAACCTTGTATTCTGCAGCCATGCTCTAATCTCTTATTAGTTTTTGGAGTTTTATTATTGTGCTTTTAATGTATTTTTTAACACATTCATTTTTATTAAGTAGTAATACAATTTACTTTTATGCATTGATTTTAGTATCTTCTTGCCTCATATGATTAACTTAATAGTTCTAGAAGTATTTTTCTTTTTGTAGATTGCTTCAGATTTTGTACATATCATGTTATCTACATATAATACAGTTTTATTTCATTTATAATTTTTCTTGCCTACAAAAGTTACTAAAATGTTTACTGCTATGATGAATTACAGTAGTGAGAACAAACATACTTGCTCATTCCTGACCTTAATGGGGGAAAACATTTAGTTTTTCTCTAAATGTGATGCTTTTTATTAATGTTCCTGATTTAGTTCAGGCAATATTCTTTTTCTTGAATTGTTGAGAATTTTTAAGAAGCATGAATACGTACCGGATGTTGCCACTCCTTTTCTATGTCAATTACTATGACTTTCTATTTTTTGTTTCTTGATAATGTGGATTAGATTTTTTTTAAAGAGAAAAAACCATAACAAAAAAACAGCAATGCAGACAAGAATGAAACAACACAAAAACAACAAAAACGATACAAGATTTCAAAACAAGATGATAGGAATCAACAATGGTGGTTATATTGTACATTGCCTTCTTCAACGAAGTTGCTCTGAGTACCAGAGGCAAGAATGCAAGATTGATCAAACAATTAAAGACAATAACAAGTAATAAAAAACATTAAAATGATACCGAGCTTCATAAAAAAGATGCTAGGAATTCAACAATGGTTGTTATATTGCATATTATTGTTTTCAGATTAGTTGTTCTGATTATCAGATATAAGCATGCAAAATTGGGAAAGAAAAAAAATTAAGCATTAACTATTCCTTTCAACAAACAAATAGAGGTCAGCAATACATTTATCCCAGCTATTCTTGTCTGTATATTTCTTTCTTTTTTATTTTAAAGAGAATAGAACAAAAATAAAATAATGAAAACAAAGACATAAAATAACATAAAAAACAAAAATGATACAGAATTTCAAAACAAGGTGATAGGAAATTAACAATGGTTGTTATATTACATATAGTTATCTTCAAAGTAGTTATTCAGATAACCAGATATACGAATGTAAGGTTGATCAGACAATGACACATTAACTGTTACATTCAATAAAACAACAGAAATTAGTAGTACAATTATCTTAACTACATTAAATATATATATATATATAAATACACACACATATTTTTCCCTTCCTTCTTTCCTTTTTTCTTTTACATGTCAGTTGTTCTTTCCTATTTGACCAGTTTTTTTCCCTTTCACAATATCTATAGCACCTTACAGATTTTATTTACTCTTTCAGGTTCTTATACTAGGGAAGCAATATGATGCTCACATATGTGAGTCTCATTTATTTCACTTGTGAGTATGGTCTCTAGATGCAACAGTTTACCTATAACAGTGTCTATTTTATATTTCTTTATAGCTGAGTAATACTCCATTGTAATAAAATACCACATCTTTTTTATTCATTCCTCAGTTGATGGACACTTGGGTTGTTTTCAAGATTTAGCTATTAGAAATTCTGCAACTAAAAACATGGGTGCACATATATTGCTGAGGTATGATGTTTTCAGTTGTTCTGGAAAAATACCCAGGAGGGGAATAGCTGGATTGAATAGGACCTATATTCCCAGTTTACTGAGGAATCTCCAGATTGATTTCCATAGTGGTTGCACCAGTCTACATGCCCACAGCAGTGGAGAAGGGTTCCTTTTTCTCTGAAGTCACCTTAGTATTCACTATTAGTTGATTTCTTGAAGTTAGCTATTCTTTCTGGACTGAGATGGAATCTCAGTGTTGTTTTAATTTGCATTTCTTGAATGGCTAACGATGTTGAACAGTTTCGCATGTATTTATTTGCCATTTGTATTTGTTCATTTGAGAAGTGTGCATTTGTCTCAGATGCCCATCTTTGGATTGGGTCTTTGAATTGTGGGGCCTGATTTTTAAAAATTCTTTATAGGTTCTCAATATGAGTCCTTTATCTGAGGGACTATTGACAATTTTTTTCCCAATTTGTGGGTTTTCCTTTTACTCTGTTGGTGATTTCTTTGGATGTGCAGAAACCTTGCAGTAAGATGAGATCCCAGTTGTTGATTCTTTGAAGTATTTCCCATGCAGTTTGGTTTTTGTTCATGAATTCTTTGCCTACCCCCATTTCTTCAATATTTCTACTTACTTTCTCTTCCAGTAGATTTTGTGTTTATGTTTTAATATTGAGATCTGTGGTACATTTTCACTTGAGTTTGGTGCATGGTGATAGACATGGGTCTTGTTTCAGTCTTTGGCATGTGGTGAGCCAGTTTTTCCAGCACCATTGATTAAAGAGGCTATCTTTCTTCCAGTGAACAATTTTGGCCCCTTTGTCAAAGATCAGGTGGCTGAATGTGTTTGTGGTTGTGACTGTTTCTTCTGGTCTGTTCCATTAATCCCCAGGTCTGTTTTTTAGCCAGTACCATGTTGATTTTATTACACTAGCTTTTTAGTATAATTTCAAGTTAGGAATTGTGATGCCACCTGACTTGTCTTTGTTGCCTAGGATTGCTTTTGCTATTCTGGTTCTCTTCTGGTTCCCGATGAATTTTAGGAATGTTTTCTCTAGATCTATGAGGTATGCTAACGGTATTTTAATGGGAATTGCATTGAATCTGTACAAAAATTTTGGTAGTATGGCCATTTTCACAATGTTGGTTCTTCCTATCCATGAGCAAGGAATTTTTTTCCATTTACTGAAATCCTCTTTGATCTGTTTTTTTTCAGAGTACTGTAGTTTTCACTATACAGATCTTTTACTTCTTTTGTTAGATTGACTCCTAAGTATTTCAATTTTGGATGCTAAATTTCTCTCTCAGTCTGTTTGTTGTTTGTGTATAGGAATGCAATTGATTTTGGAGTGTTGACTTTGTATTCAGCTATGCTACTGAATTTGTTGATTAATTCAAGGAGCCTTCTCCTAGAGCTTTTAGGGTCTTCCATGTAGAGTATCATGTCATCTGCAAATAATGATAATTTCACTTCTTCCTTTCCTATCCTTATGCCTTTTATTTCTCTTTCTTCTCTAATTGCTCTAGCTAATGCTTCCAGGACTCTGTTGAATAAGAGTGATGACAGTGGATATCCTTGGGCTGTTCTTGATTTTAAAGTGAAAGCTTTCAGTTTTTTGTCTGTTTAGTATGATGTCGGCTGTTGGTTTGTCATAGATAGCTTTGAGCAGGTTGAGATAAAACCATCTATTCCTCTTTTCTGTAAGGCTTTTATCATGAATAAGTGTTGGACTTTATCAAAAGCCTTTTTTGTATCTATTGAGATGATCATGTGGTTTTTGTCTTTGGCTTTATTGATATGGTGCATAATGTTTATTGATTTGCGAATATTGAACCATCGCTGCATTCCTGGGATGAATCCCACTTGGTCATGGTGTATGATTTTCTTAATGATTTGCTGCATTCTATTTGCTAGTATTATATTGAGTATCTTTGCATCCATGTTCACTAGGGAGACTGATCTGTAGTGCTCTTTTTTCTGTATTTAGACATTTTGTATTATCTTTCTATTATTGATTTCTATTTCGATCTGATTGTTGTCAGAGAACATACTGTATGATTTCAGCTCCTATAAGGCTGTTCCAGTGTGTTTTATGGCCCAGGACATAGTCTCTACTTATGAATGTTTCACAGCTCTTACGGGGAACAACATCCTACTGTCTTTAGGTGAGTGTTGCACATAAGGTAAACCTACTGGTTGATCATGTTCTTCAGATGTTCTGTATTGCTAGCTTTTCGTCTAGCATTTCTGTCAGTTCCTGAGAGAGAAGTGTTTAAACTCCCATCCATAATTTTGGATTTGTTTATGTCTTTTACTCTACGAGCTTTAGCTTCATGTATTTTGAGGCTGTGTTGTTTAGCGTGTAACACAATTCGTATCATTATGATTCCCTGCTGATTTAATCCTTTTATCACTATTATATCCATCTTTATTTACAGTAATTACTTTGTTCTTAAATCAACTTTTTCTGATATTAATATAACCATTCCTACTTGTTTAATTATTAGTGAATTCATGATATACATTTTTTGATTCTTTTACTTTTATCCTACCTATGTTCTGGAATTTGAAGTGAGTTTCTAGTGAACAGCATAAAATTAGGTCGTTTTAAAAATTTCTGTTATTTCATGTTTTTGATTAGTATATTTAGCCCTCTTACATTGACATGTTAGTGCTTGATCTGTCACTTTATTGTTTTTTCACCTCTTGTTTGAATGTTTCTGTTTATTTTTTCATATATTTCTGTAGATTACTTGAAAAAAATTAAGATTTGATTCCATCTTGATTTACTTATAGTTTCAAAGTATCTTATTGTATAATTTTGTAGGATTTGCTGCAGATATTACATTATATATATATATATATATATAGTACTTGCCACAGACTATTTTATTAATATTTCAACACTTCAAGTGAAGTATGAATTCTTGTTTTGATTTTGGTCCCTTAAATTTTTCCACTTTTAAATATTATTTTCTTGATAACCACATGATGACTTTTTTGTTTTAATCATCAAATATAATTTATAAAACACCTGGAAAAACTTATGCTTTATTGGATATATCTATATCTGCTCCTTCCATTGTTCCATCTTGCTATCCAATGCCCCAGGATTCATTCTTTCAAAGAATTTCCTTTAATCATTCTTTAAGGATGGGACTATTGGCAACAAATTATTCTAATGATTATCTCTCTAAAAATGCCTTTGGTTCCCTTTTATTTCTGAGTTTTCCTAGCAATAGAATTTGTGGTTATTTGTCTTCATGACTTAAAAAATACTTTGCCAAGTCCCTCTGATCTTCATGGTTTTAGATGAGAAATTGATTGCTACTAAAATTTATCTTCCTCTATAGGTAATGTGTCATATTTCTTTGACTGCATTGAAGATTTATTTTTTTGTCTTTAGTTTTAATGATTTTAGTTATGATGGGTTTTGGTATGCATTTCTGTGCTATTTGTACTATTTGGAATTCATTCAGCTTCTTGAACCTCTAAGTTTGTGTCTACTGCCAAGGTTTTAAAACTTCAGCTACTATGCACTTGGCCCCATTTCCTCTTTCTTTTCCTTGCAAGACTGGTGACATGAATGCCCCATGTTTTCATTGTTCCATAGGTCTCTCTCTTTTTCTTTTTATTAGCCTTTTTCTTCTTTGTTCTCAAGTAAGTTCTGTGAATTCAGTGGTCAGTGAGTTTAGCCAAACTCTCTGTAAGAGCACTGATTATATCCTTTGTCACCCCTACTCCAATACTGACCCCATCTGCAGAATTTTTAAATTTATTATTGCTTTTGTTTCAGTTTTATTTTTATTTCTTCTATTTTTTAATTGAGACATAATGTTTGCACATCTTTATGAGGTGCATTACGATAATTGGATACATGTGTATAGTGTGTAATGATCATTATTTTAGTTTCATATTTTGCATTTCTCTCTTTATAATGTCTGCATTTCTGTTGAGATTTTTTTGCTTTTTTGGGATAATTTATAATTGGTTATTATAACATTTCTATGGTAGCTGCTTTAATATCTTTGTCAAATAATTACGATATCTGATTTATTTCTGTGTTGGCTCTTCTTGACTATTGTTTCTCACCATGTAGTATTTTCTTGGTTCTTGGTATGATAGGTGATTTCTAATTGCATCTTGGACATTTGGCAATTATATTAATAGATTTTGCATCCTATTTGTCAGGCTATCAGCCCGTTTAAGGTTAATACCAAGGTTCTGGGTTACTTTTCTGGGCCACTTTCCAATTTCAATTTAATTTCTAGATTATTTTTGGTATTATCTTGATATTGCAGTTATAAGTCAGTTGATGTTATATTATGAAAATTATCTGGGAAAACGTGACTCAATCAGGTGTGCCCTTTAAAAGCAGAGCTTTCTCCACCTGAGAGCAGACGTCAGGGATGCTCAAAATGCAAGAGGATTTGGTGAGGTATCAGGTCTTTGAAACAGAGGAAGCCATGTGGAAGGACGAAAAGTTGGTCTCTGGGGTCTCACAGCTACCTGTGGCTAACAACTGACATGAATTCAGGGACTGCAGTGTTATTGGCAAATAGAATTTAATTCTGTCAATCATCTCAACAAGCCTGATAGTAGCCTATTATTCAGAGATCTGTGAGACCCTAAACTGAGATCCTGCCTGAGTCTGCTTGTACTGCTGAGTCATAGAACTGTGATACAATAAAGGGTCATTGCTCAAGCGATAAGTTTGTGGCAAGTTCTTATGCAGCAGTAGAAAACTAGCGCTCCATCATCATTGTTTGATTTGTGCTAAGGGTCACTTTCTTCTTAAGGTTCTTTTAGAATTGTTGGTGCCGCACAGTTCCATACCATCTTTACAACACTAACTTTATAAAAGTTTATAGTTTTAGCTTTACTATTATAGACTATGATGTATCTTGAATAAATTTTGTATATGGAATGAGATAATAGTCATGGTTATATTTTCTGTAATGGAATTTTTCCAGCACTGTCGATGTTGCCTCGACACCTTTGTAAAAACTCATTTGGCTCTGTACATTAATATTATTTTCTGAACTCTCCATTCTCTTTAGTTTGTACATATTTTAATCTGTATGGATGGAAGTATATTATCTATCTGTGTTTCCTAACTTTTAAAATAAGTGCCATCACTTTAAGACCCATTTTATTGCCATAGTTCTATCTAATCTAATGCTTCTAAGTGCTGCTTGATATGTAGAATACCATTATTTTTCTAAGTACTCTCCCAGTTATTGACACCCAGATTGCCTAAAACACCTTCCTCCCACAAATAATGCCACAATGAGCACCTTCATATGAGTACCTTTGTAGAATGATGTGATAATTTAGTTGGCATACATGTCCAGGAACAGAGTACCTAGCTCTTAGTCTATTCATAGTCCTGATTTGTCTAAGCACTGCCAGTTGCTCTTCAGATTGGCTGCAGCAATTTATTTTCTCACCAGAAGAGTGTATAGATTTGCATATTGCACATTCCTGTCAATACTTGGTATTACTCTTCTTTCTATTTTTCTAGTTATAAAGAGGTAAAGTGTTGTCTGTTTTAATTGATATTTCCTCTATTATATTTTAGAATACATCTCTATGTTTTTCACAGTTTGGGGTTTACTTTTATATATGTTGTCTACTCAGACGCAGGTCCATTTTTGTAATAGTTCTGTTAATAATAAAAATACAATCATTTGCCTTGAAAGATATTTATTATAGTTATTATAGTATCCTAAATACAGACACAACTCAAGGGTCCATCAACACATGAATGAATAAGAACATGTAGTTTGTGTGTGCAATGGAATGTTATTCAGTCATAAGCAGCAATGAAATATTTATAAATGCTACAACATGGATGAACTTTGAATAAATTATGCTCACAGAAGCAGATCACCAAAGTTCCATATTATATCACTGAATTGATATGAAATGTCCAAAAGAAGCAAATTCGTGGAGACAGAAAGAAGATTAATAGTTACTGAGTGACTACAGGGAAGATAAGAGAGAGAAATTTTGCTAATAGGGACAGAAGTTTTTCTGGGAATGATCAAAATGTTTTAAAATTCATTGCAGTGACAGTTCCACAGTTCTGTATTAAAATAATTAAATTGTATAATGTATATTAACAAGCAGTGTGGAATATGGATTATGGTCCCAGTGAATACAAATAAGTGAACTAGATCTAAAGAATAATTGAGATTACAATGATCCTAAACTTGAGTATGTTTTTATTTTCAAGAAAGCTTGAAAAAAGTCTTGCATTTGAAAAACAATTTAAAGAAGAGTGTTTGACATGGAAAGATGCTTACAATTGCTAATCAAGGAAACAAATCAACATACTACTATGATGATATTCACCATGTGTTCATGTGTTTGTAAGTGATTTAAACACATACATGTACATTTGTCTCCATGGTAGGTTTCCACAACCTTTTCAGTGTCTCCCCAGGATGAATGACAGTTTTTTTTATCCTCCTTTTCCATAATTTCTTAATTTTTTTATTTCAAAGAGAAAAAACAATAAAAAGAGTCATGTATAGAACAAGATAATAGGAGGTTAACAATGGCTAATATAGTGTGCATTGTAATCTTCAAAGTAGTTGCTCCGATTATAAGATATAGGGATAAAAATTGATCAAATAATATAAGCACAAATCATTTTTTTCAAGGAACAAATATAATCTAGAATATAATTATATTAGCTGTCATGTGTGTGTATATATTTTTTCTTTTCCCTTCATTTTATCCTCCTTCCTCCATTCCAGTTGCTTTTTTCCTTTTGAACAGTTTCTTCCCCTTTCACAAAATCTATTGTACATTTTGGATCTTATTTATTCTTTCAGTTTCTTACACTAGTGAGACAATACAATATTTGCACATGTGAGTCTGATTTATTTCACTTATGAGTGTGGTCTCAAGTCATACCCATTTACCTATAAAAGCCTTGAGTTTATCCTTCTCTATGGCTGAGTAGTACTCCATTGTATAAAAATACCACAACTTTTTTATCCATTCCTCAGATGATTGTCTGTTAGGAAGTTTTCAAGATTTAACTGTTATAAATTGTGCTGATATAAACATGGGTGCACATATTGCTAGGGTATGATGTTATTAATTGTTCTGTGAAAATACTCAGAAGGGGAATAGCTGAGTTGAATGGGACCTCTAATCCCAGTTTTTTGAGGAATCTTCACACTGATTTCCACAATGGCTGTACCAGTCTACACTTCCACCAACAGTAGAGAAGGGTTCCTTTTTCCCTCACAGCCTGCCCAGCATTTATTATTGTTTGATTTCTTGATGTCAGCCATTCTTTCTGGGGTGAGATGGAATCTCAGTGTTATTTTAATTTGAATCTCTCAAATGACCAATGAAGTTGAACATTTTTTTATGTATTTATTTTCCATTTGCATTTCTTCACCTGAGAAGAGTGTATTCATCTCAGATGCCCATTTTTGGATTTGGTCTTTGAATTTAGCGGGCCTGATTTTTTTCAATTCTTTATATGTTCTAGATAGAAGTCCTTTGTCTGAAGGACTGTTGGCTAAAATTTCTTCCATTCTTGGATTGGCTTTTTACTCTGTGATTTTTTTGATGTGTAAAACCTTTTTAATAAAATGAGGTCTCAGTTGTTGATTCTTTGAAATACTTCCTGTGCAGTTTAGTTTTTTTTTTTTTTTTGGTTTTGGTTTTTCTCTGGTACCAGGAACCAAACTCATGACCTTGCGCTTGCCAGGCAGGCACTTTTGCTGCTGAGCTAAATCCCCAGCCCCTGCAGTTTAGTTTTTACTCATGAACTATCTGTCTACCCCTATGTCTTCAATATTTCTACTTACTTTCTCTTCCAGTAATTTAATGTTTTTGGTTTAGTATTTAGATCTTTGAACCATTTTGACTTTAATTTAGTGCATGGTGATTGACATGGGTCTAGTTTTATTCTTTGGCATGTGGAAAGCCAGTTTTTCTAACATCATTTATTAAAGAGGCTATCTTTCTTCCAGTGAATATATTTGGCCCCTTTGCAAAAGATAAGTTGGCGGAGTGTGTTTGTAGTTTTGTCTGCATCTTCTAATCTGTTCCATTGATCCTCAGGTCTGTTTTATTTGCTAGTGCCATGCTGATTTTGTCCCAGTAACTTTGTAGTATAGTTTCAAGTCAGGGATTGTGATTCCTCCTGCTTTGCCTTTGTTGCCCAGAATTGCCTTTGCTACTCTAGGTCTCTTCTGTTTCCAAATGAATTTCAGGAATGTTTTCTCTATATCTGTGAGATATGTTAATGTTATTGTGATCAGAATCGCGTTAAATCTGTATAACATTTTTGGGGTAAGACCATTTTCACTATGTTGGTTCTTCCAGTCCATGAGCAAAGGATATCTTTCCATTTTCTGATATCCTATTTGATCTCCTTTTTCAAAGTACTGTAATTTTCAGTGTATAGATATTTTACTGCCTTTGTTAGATGGAATCCTAAGTATTTCTTTTTTTTGAATGCTATTGTGAAGGGTGTGATTTCCCTAATTTCTCTCTCTGTGAGTTTGTTATTCATGTACAGGAATGCTATTGATTTTTGACTGTTGATGCTGTATCTTGCTATGCTACTGAATTTGCTTATTAAATGTAGAAGTCTCATGGTGGAGTTTTTGGGGTCATCTGTGTAGAGTATGATGTCATCTGTGAATAATGATAATTTAACTTCTTCCTGTCCTGTCCTTATCCCTTTTATTTCTCTCTCTTGTCAAACTATTCTGGCTAACGTTTCCTTAACTATACTGAATAAGAGTGATAGTGAACATCCTTCTCTTGTTCCTGATTTTTGAGTGAAAGCTTTCAGTTTGTGTCTATTTAGTTTCATGTTGGCTGTTTGTTTGTCATAGATGGCTTTTATCAGATTGAGATAATGACCATCTATTCTGATTTTCTGTAGGGTTTTTATCATGAATGAGTGTTTGAATTTATCAAAAGCTTTTTTCTGCATCTATTCAGATGATCATTTTTTTACTTTGGCTCTGTTGATATGGTCTATTATGTTTCTTTATTTGTGTATGTTGAACCATCCCTGCATTTATGGGATCAATCCCACTTGCTCATGGTGTGTTATCTTCTTGATGATTTATTGCATCCTTTTGCTGGTATTTTATTGAGGATTTTTGAATTTCTGTTCATTACAGAGATCAGCCTGTAGTTCTCTTTATTGGTTGTGTCTTTCTCTGGTTTTGGTATCAGGGTAATACTTGCCTCCAGGAATGAGTTAGGAAAAATTGCTTCCTTTTCAATTTCATTAAAGAGTTTGGAGAGTATTGGTGTTAAATATTCTCTTAAATTTCTTGTAGAATTCAACTGTGAATCCATCAGGACTTGGGCTTTTCTTTGTTGGTAAGTTTTTAATTATGTTTTCAATTTCATTAACATATTTAGTCATTCATAATTCTTACATCTTCTTGATTCAGTTTCGGTAATAGTACGTAGGAATGTGCCTATTTTTTCTGTGTTTTCCATCCTGTGCAAGTAAAGATTTTCGAAGTGAGTATTGATGATGTTCTGAATTTCCACAAGATGTGTAGTGATTTCACCCTTTTCATTCCTCTTTGCATGAATTTGAGGTTTTTCTTTCCTTTTTTTGATAAGGTTGGCTAGGGGTTTATCAATTTCATTTATTCTTTTAAAAGCCCACTCTTTGATTTATTAATTCTTTGCATTGTTTTCTTAGTCTTGATTCCATCAATTTCT